>NC_139022.1:150792939-151022284 GCF_964662115.1 Mustela nivalis | reverse complement strand
TCCCTTCTCCCTCTGCTCCTCCCCCGCTCATTCTTTCTCTATCATAAATAAAATCTTTTTTAAAAAAAGAGAAAGTGGAGCCAGAATCAAGAGCCAGTATTAAATAAGCCTAGGTAGACAGGTAGCCTAAGTAGTTAGATTTCCATGAATTAATCAGCTTCATAATCAGGCACAGTCATATTTCTCCTGAGCTTTCTGATTAGAGAAGTATTGTCTAACACTGTGTTCCTGTTCCTCTGGCCTAGGCTGTTAGAGTGAATGAAAAGCCACTTTTCAGCTCTCATGGGTACTATTCTGAAGACAATGATACTAAGGGCATTTTAAATTTAGGTTTCTATTAGAGAATCTTTTATGTACAGTAAGGTGGATATTCATGGCTGAAAACGAAACCTTTAAAAATAAATTTATATAACTAATTGACAGAAACTCTTAAAACAGTTACTTTAATTTCAAGACATCAACCATGTTCTTTTGCTAGCCTTAAGTCACTCTTGAAGTCTTAATTCAGTTTAGAAAATGCACTATTTCCTCTTTCTTGTGACTTCTAGAAGAAGAGGCTTTTATTGTTGTAATTAAGCATAAAATAAACATCACATTTCCTGCACTGCATTTTCAGCTCAAGGCCACTAGGTTTGGGGGACTCACAGCTGACTTTCAGGGTTGCTTCTCCTGTGCCTAGGACTTAGTTTGTTTTAAGTGGAAAACAGTTAGTGGGATAATGGAAGGCCATAGTGGCTAGGGTGATATCTGGGCTACAGCTCACTATTGCTTTTTGAGGGGTTGTGTCAAATTTTCTACATACTTCCCCCATAACCTTTAACTTATAATGTATGCACATACCCTGTTTGATGCAACAGATAAACTGAAGAGCCTAGGACAAATTATATCAAATCATAGTTGACATGCCCTAATAGAGGTCTATCTAAAATATTTTTGAGAGGTAAATCACAGATTTTTATTTATTTATTTGTATGTTCTTTTCTTAAAACTTAGTATCGTCACGTGTAGAGCCAACTACAGCTTTTCCCCCTAGTCCTAGCTAGCACTATTTACCCTTAAGCCTTTCTATAACCGGAACTTTTCTGAACAGATTTGACACTGCCCAGATACTTGTTCTGGAAATCGAGGCCCTTCTGTGTTTTCTCTGACTCGGGCTTGGTTTTGGAAAACCTCAGCCTCTTCCCTTGCAAGGGCAGTTCAGGATGGAAATACAACTGTTTCCAGAATTCAGCACAGCCAGGCACACCCAAACGGATAAGAAAGGAAAAAACAAAACAAATCGGGAGTGCGTGTGTCTGTCTGTTAGGGAAGCGGAGAAAAGGGGACAACTGTGTCTTTTCCTGCGTGCTGGTAGTGATTGGGGGGAAATGTTCATCCGAATGCTAAACGGGTAGCAAAAAAATGTGATACCCTCTGGGCTAAGCAAACCAGCACGTGTCCCATACGGACGGGGCGTCAGGGCTTTGGGGCAGCAGGCGACAGGCACACCCTGGGAGGGGGGCTACAGCGCGGGCGTGGGAGGCCGTCCCGCCGTCCCGGCTGGCTTGGGGTGTGTGCGGGCGGCGGGTGGGGGTGCGTGGGGGTCCGCCGGCGGCCCCCCCTGCGCGGGGAGGGAACGGTTCTTACAGTCACGGCTCAGCGCGAAGGGTGCGCGGCGGCGGCCGGGGGAGCGGTCTTCGGCGGGCGCCTCGGGAGGCCTCTTACCGGCGGGCAACGGGAAGGCGGACGCGGTGTGGAGCAGCACCAGGCAGACAGCCACGACATCCCATAACTTCATCTTAGAGTCCCGTCCGGCGGCGGCACCTGCACGGGCAGGGGAGAGGACCGGCGGAGGCGCGTTAGGCCGGGAAGCCCAGGGCGCGGCATCCCCGCGGGTCCCAGGGCCCCGCTCCAAACTCGTCACCGCCCTCCTCCGGGACGGCTGCAGCCCAGCGCTTCCCTGGGCATCCCGCGCCCTCCTTCCAAGTCCCCAGCTCACTCCCCGGTCCCGGGGGCGTCCCAGGCGCGGCTAGGTCTCCGCCTCCAACCTACTACCGCCCTTCACTCCTGCCAGCGGATCCCAGGGGTCAGAGTTTCCTGCCGGGCCGGTGCCCCGGCAGGTACCAACACGACGGCACCACGATATCTGGCCAACACGACGAAACCCGTACTGGTGTCCCCACGGCCCCATTCCCTCAAGGGACGAGGGGACAGCCGTCACCCTGCGTCCTCCGCCCGGTTCGGGGCTCTCCCACCTTCCCGCAGCTCCCAGAGGTCCCGGGAACCAACCTTCGAGCCATGCAAGCGGTCAGCGTTTCATTTTACGAATAAAATCAAGGACCCTTTATCCGGGGTCCAGATGTTGCGGTCAGCTCGCTGGGGCAGGCTTTGGGGCACCCCTCACCCCGCCCGCGCGCTTCATTCCTCCCACTTATTTATAGAAGTTTTCTGTCGCTGAAGGAGTAGTAGGGACTTGGGGACTTCTGGCCTGGGTGGGAACACCTGCGTTACGTTACTTCCCAAAGCCTCAGCTAGGTTTAAAATACTACTTCCACCTCTCCAGGTTAGGAACATTAACGTATGAAAGACCTAGGGGAGCATACAATAAGCGCCCAATAACTGCTTTAGCATCGCTGTTAGGTAGGGTTTGCATTTGCCTTGACAATTTTAATGCTTCCTTCTATACCGGAACACCCTCTATTTCACTTTTGTAGTTTTGCGCGATTCTGATCCTCAGTCCCCTCTCCCGGCTCAGAGGAGTCTCGAGCTCCCCACGCTGGGTATCCAGGAGGATGGTACCCTGCAGCGCGGGCAGGGGAAGGCCTAGACCACCAAAGGGTGCGGAGTTGGGGCTCAGTTCTCTCCGCGAGGGGGTTCCGTTTAGCTCCTCAGCCCTCAACACCCCCAGAAAGGCGGCCTACACCAGCGTAGCCGCGGGCGGGGGCGAAAAGGCACTGTCAACTCAGCGCCAGGCCCCACCCAATCAGGGGGTGGAGGAGACCCAGGCACTTCGGGGTGTGGTGTTTCCTCGTGTCTTCCCAATGCCCGCGTTCCAGTTTTCAAGGAAATTAAGTGGAACCTACGGGATTCAAGTAGTTAATTATGCCTCCTCCTTCATATACGATTCTAAGGAAAATCTCCTTGAACTTTCTCCAGGAAGGAGTAAGATAGTGTGCAGGTAAACGCAAAAACTTGGGCTCGGCATCTTTCGGGGACTTCCCAGGTTCACCGCCTCCCGTCCCCCAGCCCTACCCCCATCTCCACCCAGAACTCCCGCCTAGATTCCCTCGCAGGCCACCCGGGGAAGCGTTTAATTCGGCCGCCACCTCCCACCGCTGCGGAGACGAGCGTATTTTCCAACCCTCGGGCGTCTGTTAGCTACGCAGCTGTGGGCCTCGGGGTATTTGCAGGAACTGGGAACTCCGGGCAACCCGCAGCTAGCTCCCGGCCCCTCTAGCCCCGCGGGCAGGTTTACAAACCCGGGAAAAAGCAGAGGCTCTAGATTCGGGCGCCTAGGCCCAGGGAACACTGCACCGAGGCCGTGCAAAAGGAGCGCACAGGAGAGAACTGGAGGGGACGCCAGGCCTCCCGCCCCCTCGCCGCGATGCCAGCTCTAGGGTGCGTGCGAAATGGCTGGCGGCCCTGAGAGGCAGGGAGCCCCGGGGTTAATGCGCCATTCCAAATCGCGGTGCCCGCCAGCAGGAAGCGACCGAGGCACCAGATTTCCCTTCCGCATTAAGAGGGTTTTTCCCTTTTTTTCCTGCTTGGCCGAGGAGAGATTTTTAAATTGGACGTGGGGATCCTCAATTAGAAGTGTGGAGAAGCTGGCAAAAGAGGAAACAGTGGAAAAGTCTCCGCTTCGCCAGAGGAGGCTCCCGGCTCCCGTTCCCGCCCGCGGCCGGGTGCAGCGCAGGCCCGGAAAGCGCTCCCCCACCTCCCCCGCGGCAGGGAGGGCGCATTCCTCTCTGCGAGCACCGCCGGGCCCGGCCCCACTCGGAGCGGCTCTTCAGTTCCCGGTATTTGCTGGGCGGAGGAAGGAGGGGGTTTGGGAGCTGAGCACACACAGTGGTCTGTCTACAGGGAAGCTTTTCCCAGGGCCCATCTGGGCGCCCCCCTCCAACCCCCCGCCACTTCCCGGTTTGTCTTTTTATCGCTTTCTCAAAGCACAGCTGCAGGACGCGTTTCTGCTGCAACCGGCCGCCTTTGCTACGCGCGCGAATTGCTTAGCGCGCTGCCACGTGCGGTGACCACGCTCTCCTCCCGAAGTCGGCTCCGCCAGGTGCCCCCGCACCCATTCTTGTACCCCACAGCCTGCTCCCCCCCTGCGCCCGGGACCAGTGCGCCCCGCAGGGCAAAAGGGACGCTTTGCGGGAGCCCGCACCCGGCGGTCCCCAAGCCCGCAGCGGGGGGAAAGGGCGCCCCAGAGGGCCCCAGTGCCCGCAGAAGCCGCCGCTCACGGTGGGGCGCTTCTGGGTTCCCAGCACCAGGGGGCACCAGAAACCGTCCGAGTCCCGTGGCGCCCACGCGAACGAGAGGCTGCGTCATTTTAAGTATGAAATCCGTGAACAAGCACCCCCGGCCCCCCCATCCTCCCCAAATCCACATTACCCCCCAGAACTTCCGGATGTGCTCACCAGCTTGCCTGCTTTTCAGGTTCCTACCCTCCATCCTCTCTCGGTTTTTCCCTTCCCACCTCACCTGATCTGGTTTCTCGGTAACCTGCTTTTAGACTTTCCCCCTCCCCCAATTCCCGCGTCACCATGACAGCTTCCCCCGGGGTGAGCGCCCCCGCCAGTGCCCCCGCACCTTCCTCTGTCTGGCAGGATGGGAGGTTTGTTTGGGCTTTGCCTTCAAGATTCAGGTCTCAGGGAGAGAAAGGGGAGGCGTGGTGGTGGGGGGGGGGCGTGCTGTAACTCGGGGGTTTTCTTTTGGGATAGGGACAGAAGTTCCTGAAGGATGTACTGCTTTTCTTCACTGTGCCTCGTGTCCTAGCCTGACGGAGGACTTATTTCCCCGTAACTGCTGGGCCCAAGACCAGGGTAAATAAAAAGTGGACATTTTCTGCACGCAGCTCTGGGGGAAAGGTCTGTCTGGTAAGGGTCCAAAGACCAGGTTCTAGGTCCGGGGGCATCCGAACCCCTTGCAAGACTGGGCTGGGAACGTTGCGGGCCCCCTGAACACCTGACACTTGTTGAAAAGGCGATACTGTCCCCCTACACCCCAAAAGCGAATGTGTGGCTGAACAGTGAGGGTGACAGTTGGTCCCGGCAGGGCAGAAGCCCAGCAGCTCCCACTTCGAGGGCTTTGCAGGAAGAGGCGCGTGCATGGAGTTGAAAGCTGCATTTCTTTCTCGGAATACTTAACCGTATTTTCAAAATACTGTGCAAGAGTCGAGCACGCTCTAGCACACCGGCGTCAGAGGCCGGAAGAGTTGTGTTTGTCCCCGCCAATGAGCAAAAATGTTGGGAGCAAGGGGTTGGGCAGACCCCCCCCCCTCCCCGGGGCGCGCACGTCGGCTCTGCGGGCGGGTTTGCTACAGCCAAAACTAGGGAGGTGCCAGGAGGCTGGGGGTTCCGGTGAAAGTCCATTCCCCTCCCCAGTGAGGGTTCGTTTTCACCGGGTGGGGCTGGTAAACCAAACCACGGCGCAGTCAGCCCAGAGGTGGTGCAAGGTAGTGGCGGAGGGTGTTAATGGGGAGGTGGCACAGAGTTACAGGACAAAAGAGGTCATTAAAGTGATCACTTCGATGGCCTAGCGCGGAGACTTTGAGGAGTTTTAATAACCTGCTCGAGGCGAAGACCCAAGTCATGGACTGTCCAGGCAGTCCCTCTCTTAACCTCGACGGGCATGGTTTTCTGAGGTTGCGGGCATTAGGAAAGTGCAAGCGACCGGGTTCGAAAAGGGCGAGGAACGTAGCTTTGCAAGACGGCGCCCGGAGGACGTGAGCCCACAGTTTTTAGGCTCTCAGCACCTTTCAGAAGTCCCTCCCTGGGTGTGCGCTTTTCCTCGGAACATACCCCAACAAGCTCAATAGTAGTTACATGCCCGCAATGAGATCTCTGCAGTTGCACGTCCAGAGAAGGCACTTTCTGGTCGCGGTGTGTTCAAAGATGACCCCAAACCTGCCCGTCCCAGGACTTGACCGAAGAGAGGCCCGAGGAGCCAGGGAGGGAAACTGAACCTCTCGGACATTCTGGGGTCCACAGGCATCGGGGCACCAGATATCCTTGCCCACGTGGAGAAGGCAACCGGCGTCTCGGCAAGGCCAGCCCCTCTCGCGTCCAACTTCTCTTTCTCCTCTACCCTCCCGGTGCCTCGGTTCGATCTAGTCTTTTCTTTTTCCGATCTCACCGCCTGCTCTGGGGTCCAGCCGCACCCCCTCTGTCTCCCGCGCCCTGCAGGCCGCCGCGGCCGCCGGCGACTCGGGCGCCACCCCCCTGTTCCATCCCGGCACGCTCTCCCACTTACCTCGGATCCGGTCTCCGCAGACCCCCAGTTGGACATTAACTCCAGGAACCCCGAGTCCCAGCCAGGAGCCCCATCCGGGCCGAGGGCAGGAGCGCAAAGCCCCGCCCAACTGGTTAGGGGCACTAATTCGCAATCCTGGGGCAGCGAGGGTGCGCAGGAGGCGGTGGCCAAGACTCCCGCCGCCGCCTCGAGAAGAGCGAGGGATGCCGACAGCTCCCCCGCGGATGCCCTGCACCCCCAGAAACCGAGGTCCGAGCAGCCGCCTCTGCCTTGCGTTGTGGGGTGACTCGGCTGCGCGCGCCGCGCTCTTGGCCGGGGCTGCGCGGGCCCGGGGCGCGGCGGGCGGCTCAGCTGCTGCTGCCGCGCTCTGCGCCTTCTCGGGGCGCAGCGCCTGGGAGCACGAGATGGGCCGGGCTGATGCTGCTGCCGGAGCTGAGGTCTGGCCTGGAAATCCGATCGAGACACCACGTCAACCGGCGCGGGGAGTCCCGTGAAGACATGAGGGCGCCAGGAGCGCAGGCTGGTCCTTGAGAGCCCGGGCCGGGGGGCCGGGGTGGGGGAGGGGAAGCGCGGGGCCCCGAGAGGGGAGGGGTCGGGAAGCGGTTGTGAAGGAGGGAAAGGAGAGCAGTGAGGAGGCGCCCGCGCTCGCGAGGAGGGGACTCGGGGTGCGAGTGGGTGACGCGAGGCGCTCCTCCCCGGGGTGCAGGGAGAGCGCTCAGCGCGTGGAGACGCTGCCGGGTTCGCGTCTCCTCCTTGCCGGGTAGATCCGAAGGAATGTGTGGAGCTCCGCGCAGACCAACCGAAGGGGGCAATCTGAACTTGACCGCGGTGTCGGCGCCAGGCTTTGCCCCAGCGCCCCGCGCTGTGAGGGAGGGCGCTCCGTCGGGTGGAGGGTTACACTGGGCTGTCCTCGGCGCCTGTCGAAGGCTTTCCTTCCTTCCCGGGTGTCTAGCCCTGTCGCGTTTCTGCAGGGCAGAGGGCAGTGGGGAGGAGAGGAGCGGCTTGCCGGAGTCCCCCTCACACTACGAAGGAGAGATGTGCGGCGGCCCAGCCTAGGAGGCAGAGTGTTTGCCAGGGGACGCTGAGAGTAGGGATGAATTTATAGGACTCTCACTCTGTGACGTGCCCTCCAGTGGCTTTTCTGATTCGCTTTCTGACCTAAACACACATTAGTTTAGTCCCCATGCTAGGGCCAACACGGTCTCCAAATACCTGCTGGCTGAAGTCAGAGGCTTTGCATATCATGTATTACATGGCAGGCAATGAAGAAGGCTTCTGAGGCTGGCCGGCTCCTCAGTCCTAGGCTCCATTTTCATGCTGTTGTAATATAATATCAGACGTGGGGTAGGCACATACATTCAAAATCCCAATTCCAGAGGGGTAAGATCATTTTATCAGGAACAGGTCAAAGAAGGTTGGGCTAAACCTTCTTTTATCCTGATTTTGCAAAACGTGGATGGGAAACTTAAGCAAGCACTCCATTGGATGCTGAGTTTCCAGGGAGCTGAAGACCCAGCTCCCTTTCCTGATCTCTGTGAGACCTTTGAAGCATTCCTTTTGTTGGTTAGCTTACCACCAGAAGCAGCCAGAGCCTTCTTTTGTAGAGGACACGAGGAGGGCAAGTCCTTACACACCCCCTGTGCCTGACTCTCCCGTAAATACATCTCATTCACACAGCACGTGAAATTAACTCTGCCTTTAAAACAATGTACTAAATAAGGTATGTGTTCACTCAGCTGAAGTCTGCTTTTCGGAAGCCATTGGGACCTGAATTCAGGGAGACCTCTTTTATTTTATGAGGTGGGGCCAGGGAAAGCATAAACAGGCTCAGTTTACGTCCATGTACCTCTAATTGTATGAGTCATCTGGTTGTTGGGGAGAGTGTGTTCTTCAAGTAGCTAATACAGACAATAGACAGGGGAAATGTGTGTGGCAATGTGGGGAGAAGATCATGTATTTTTAAACTTTTTGAAAGTCAAAGATCAGCTACCTTTGGAGGTTTGTCAGTAAAGCTAGTGTGGGAAGAAAATTGTTCTTAGTAATGCTACCGTGATTTAAGACGAAGCAGAATGAAAAATCAAGTCATCCAAACACACCTTAGCTGAAGTTAAGATGATCACTGTAGTTCTGCAGAACATGACATTTCCTTCTTTGCTGGATTTATGGTAGACGTGTAGATGGATTTGGAAAAGGGAGGGCAGGATAAGCTTAACATATTTAGGCTTATATTCATAGTTTAGCATTGTTTTGGGAATTCAAAGGCAACGCTAGTCAGTGTCCCTCCCATGAATGATTTCTTCATTTTCAGAAGGTTTTTCACTTAGGATGGTCATGCTGTCCAAGCACCTGCAATGATTTAGCACTTGTTAGGCGCTAGACCCTGGAATTGCGCTGACTGGGCTTTTAGGGCTTGCAAAGAATAGTTACCTCTGAATTTACCCCTAGTAATGGGAGTTCGCTGTGGAAGGAAAGCTGACCGGAATCTCCACCACTCAGCCACGTGTCTCCGAAAAGCCTTCCGGAAAGGCCACCTAGCCAGGCCTCACGAAAACTGGATTGAAGTTCAGGAACTGGAAGGTCATTCAGGATACAGCTCTGTGGCTGGGTTATCTTGTTGCCCCCTGAGCAGCAGCCATCTGCGATCCCTACTAGCAGGCTTAGCCGCCAAGGTGATTCAGCTCCTCTCTCTCTCTCTCTCTCTCTCTGCTTTTCTTTGATTGTCTCTTGGCTTCTGATCCTGCTATCAACTGCTCAGCTCTCTGCTGATCTCACATTTTAACTCCTTTAGTGAAAGAATCTAATTGGCCACAGTGGGCACTAACCAGATGCTAGGGTTGAACTCTGCGTTTGTACCAGGCCTCCATTTGGTTGCTGGACACCCTGTAGATCAGTAGATCTTGGTCAGGTACTTCTGGGCTAGTCACCTATGGCCATGCTGTTGGGGTCACATGGTACCGAGCCTGGTGACCTTTGCTTAAGAAACTTCCCAGGGTTCATACTTGCTTTCTTTCCACAGGATTTGTGCCAACAGAAGGAACTGTATTAATGGTAGCTTCTTGGAAATTAACAAAGCTCTGTCTACTGTAAGACTCAAAGATGAAAAAGATTCAACTCCTGGTCTCCATGCACTTACCAGCTATAAGAGGAGGAGGCACGCATACAAGTCGTCACAGTACGGTGACAAATGCTCTTGTATACATAGGGGTATGTATGAGGTGCTCATGTCTGATCTTCCCATGGCCAGTCAAACCCTGGGACAATTATGAAAACATACTCATGTGTTGGACCTATTCTTGGGCAATTCATTGAGACTCTCTTGGGCAGTAGAGCCCAGAAGTTGTTTTTTTTTTTTTTTTTTTTTTTTTTTAATGTTTCCTAAGTTGTTCTAAGTACACCTGGGGTTGAGGTATCAATTAACTTTATTTTTTCCCATGATTATAATCATTTTATCATTCTTTCTGAGAGCAAAACTAAGAGATTTATCTATTTTGAGAGTCCTAGACCCTTCTAGGACTACGATGCTTCCAAAGTATTAAATTTCTTTTGGAATACTCCTGATTATCTTGAAATTGTGGTATAAAGGAAAATGTAAAATTGAATTTAGAGTTAAAGCAAATACTTCTAGTTTGGGAAGAATATTTATTTGCATGATTACGACATTCAGATGGCTGCAGAAAAGGGGAAAAGGTCCAATGTTGTTAGAATCTCCTAGTACAAAGACCAGCATTTAAATGTACTATAATTAGTATTGACTAAATCTCTTCAGACTCAGGGCTTGACAGACAATAAAAAACAAAATTTCTTCTAGAGTGACTGCCAGGAAGAAGGCATTTGATGTCTCAGGGACAGGAGGGTGACCGGATGTCACAATCTCAAAGCCCGCAGCTGCTGAAAGTAGGGACCCCTCCATGGCTCCATCTTCTCCCTTTTCTTTCTTTTTTAAAAAAATATTTATTTATTTGAGAGAGAGAGAGCATGAGCAGGGGGAGGTGCAGAGGGAAAGGGAGACAAGCCGACTCCCTGCTGAGCAGGGAGCCTCATATGGGGCTCAATCCCAGGAACCTGAGATTACAACCAGAGCCAAAATCAAGAGTTGGATGCTTAACAGACTGATCCACTCAGGTGTCACCCCTCCCCCCATCTTCTCCTTTTTTTTCTAGGAAACAAAGCTAAGTTTGTTATGAAGCTGTTCCTCAGCAAAGCCCAAAGAGAAGAGTCTGCAGCCCCACTTTTGCTCTGAGTAGGTCAATTGTCCCCTGATAAAGTCACAACAACACACTGCTAAGAATCCTCACACTGGCCCTAGATCTCAGCCTTTCATCCAGAAAAAACCTGCCTGAGGATCAGAAAGAGAGAAGCAAATATTGTTCAAGCATCTCATCTCCTCTTTGAGAGAAAAGGTTCAAAACCCTCCTAATTTCCCATTGCATTGTCATCATTTTCATTGGAATCTGGCGTAGAGCTCGAACTGAAAGATTCTCAATGATGGATGCTGTCTGTACTGTGGGATCTTACAGTCCTGGGGAAGAGAAAACACAAACCAAATGATAAAAAGTAATACAGGGTACCATGAGGCTGTGGGCCACAACTATTACCATATTTGGACCGCAAACTAGACCTTTCTTGGGGAAAGGAAGTGTGTGTGTGGGGGGGAGTGGTGGCAAGAGGGCATTCCAGGCTAGGTGGAAGGCTCTCTGGAGACTCTGTGCTCAGCCCTGCAGCCCTTAGGGGGCGGTGAAGCAATGGGTCAGCCTTTGGCCATTCACAGAACATCCTGAGGGAGCTCCCAGTGAGGCTGTGCAGCTGCTTTGCTTTGCCTATAAGGGCCAGGCCCGGGATCCCAGGACTCCCTTGTAACATGGGTCATGATGGCTGAAACAGAATCCATCACTCGAGCAAGGCAATTTCCTTTTCAAAATCACCACTTTATTGGGGAGGGATTTGTTTCATGCGAGATTGCCCTTTTGCAGTCATTTTCACCAATGATACTATTCCTCATAAAGGAAAGATGAATTTGCTATACTTCAGACTACTTCTAAGAAGAGAAAAGAAGACAAGAAAAGGGGAAAAATGGACAGTAATGGCCTTTTGCCAAGTAGTAGTAAGAGACAAATTCTTTGGAGTAAAGCATTTCTCATAAGAAATCAACTCTGACGTTGACATGGTAGGTTTATCAATGATTTCTGGCAGTGTCTTTGATAAGGATCTGGTTGACTAATTATCCATTAATTTTATTCTTGGTTCTTGAGATTACTTTCTGACACTCCTGTTTTCCAGAACTAAAACTTGAATCAGGTAAGAGGGTTATGGAAGACTTTGTTACTATGCAGATGGTCTAATGGCTTAGATCTAGGAGTGGCAAACTTTTTTGGTAAAGAGCCAGCATTTTCAGTAAAGACAGTAAATATTTTTGGCTTTGTAGTCCCCAGTACAGTTTCTGTTGCCATCACTCAACTCTTCCCTTATATGACAAAAGCAGATGCTGATAATATGTAAATGCATGTGCAGAGTTGTGTGTGTCCATAAACATTTTATAGACACTGAAATTTGAATTTTTGTGTGATTTTCACCTGTCATGAAATACTATTCTTTTGATTTATTCCCTCCAACCGTTTAAGAATATAAGTCATTCTTAGCTCATAGATCTTCCAAAAGCAGGTAGTAGGCAGGGTTTTACCTAAAGGCTGTAGTTGACTGGATCCAGCTTTGGCTAAAGTTGTAACTTGAACATGGATCAGCTAGCTCTAGAGTTATGAAACACCAAAGCTGAAAGGGCCCTGAGGCTTCTAGCCTAATCTCCTCATTTGACCAGAAAACTGAGGCAGGGAGTGAGTAAGTGACTTAACCAAAACCACTCTTGGAGTGAGTGACATACCCTTACCCTCTGATAAAATGTGGGATCAAATTATTTCATATGTATGTGTGTGTGTGTGTGTGTGTGTGTATTCTTAGGTGTGCATGACAACAGTGGGGGGTGGTCATGGAGGTATGCTGTATCACCTTTCTTTCAGATTATGATTTAGTATATTTCACTGAGGCAAAAAATGAGTCAAAATATGGAGAAATCAGTTGAAATCTTTATTGACGGCAGAGGTTGATGTCAGCCTGAATGGGGACAGAATTTTGAAAAGAGGTCGATTGCAGCCTTTTAGAGCATAGCAGATTTCCCAGGCAAAGTGGAACACTAAGTAGATTTTTTTTCCTCCTTAAAAGGCCATTTTATTCCTGTGATTAGCTTTCAGACAGCAGCTACCTAGGATCTCATCGCAAAGGCACAGAGATATGTTGTGTGTGTGTGTGTGTGTGTGTGTGTGTAAGAGAAAGCTTTGAGAGGGAATCAAGATACCTTCATCCTAATTCTTTTGTAGGCCATCTAGTGCCTGCAGAAGAGCTTCCAGAGTCTTCTAAAGAGTAGAAAACATGGGTGATGGTTAAAGATACTGCCATAAAAGAGTTGACTCTGGGGCAAAAACTCCATATTTCGACCTTCAAGCCAAAATATTTCAAGGGACTTCTTGGCCATGTATTAATTACATCGTAAAGACTTCAATCCAGATTGAATTCAATCTTTTCCTACCGAAAATAGATGAGCTCTTTGGCCATTTCCAACTCTGGCAACAAAACCATATGGACAGCTTCTCTTCCCTACCATTGTTGACTTCACATTTTCTCAGTGTGGGAAAATGAAGTAATTAACTAATGAATACTCATCAATGTTTATGGGTTTATGAGAAGCAAGTAGTAAATGCAAGTGTGAATTCTGGTCTTTAGATGTTTCAAGCAACTATCCACATATCCCTCATGGGTCAGTAGCAGGGCTGAGACCAGGCGGAGGCAGCTGGGGCTTCTCAATCTGTGTGGTGGGCAGCACACTTGCCTCCCCCGTGTACCCACCCCTGATTAGCAGAAATGTCAAGGTGAGAGCCCCAAATCCTGAAGCTACTAATTAGGAGGAAATTATGTCAATGATCAGGCAATTCAAGTTGGACCACTGCCCTGGATGAGCTGTGGGAAACTTCTAGCATCCGTAGCCCTGCCTGTTTTTCTCTTCTTACTCCTTCGCTCCCTAACTGGACACTGTGTGAATAGATGAGATAATAAGCTAGATTTTCCGAGATCACAAATTACTCCCTGGGAATGATTTATATTGCATGGATACTTTCTGGCCGCCGGGATACTACTTGATGAATTACTGCCCTCCCGCTGTGCTCTAAGTGGAACCCTGGTGACCTGAAAGAGTTAATGCCTCCCTCCAAGTAATTCACTTACTCCTGGGGCGTAATTTACACTCCAAGAGGATCTGGCCTGCCATATGTGAGGCGCTTGGAGTTCCTTGAGAGAAAGTCAGCTCTAGAAATGTAAAGAATTAATATTACAAAAGCGCATTTGCAGACCACTCTTCAAGGAATCCATCATACAGCTTCCCAGAACAATCCTGTAGGGTAGGTCATGGATAATCCTAGCCAGTCATTCTGTAGCCAATGAAAGATCAGCCCATAATATACCTGTCATGAGGTTAGGAAATAGCATATTTGTAGAGTGACTTCACTATTAGAAAAATAATGGGTGAAAGATTGGGAAGTGCCTTTTAGAAACATGAGTAAAAACAAAAGGTAAAAGTAAGGTAAATGTAATAAAATATCTGCTTTACAATATTGAATGGTAGGAATATGACCTAAATGTAGTGGATTAATGTTTTATGCAAACACAAGAACACTAGTTTATCAGAATGTGGCATGTGTCTTAAATGGCCCCCTGAGGAGATTATCTGCGTATTCTAAGACACAGCTATTGCTTAAAAACACTTTTATGCTTTGTGAATGTGTTTCTTCATTCATTTAACAAAGAGCTGTGCAGGCACTTTGCTTCATAAGGACTTGTGTGGGCAGTTGTCAAGGGACATAAAAAGGCATGAGCTAATACCCCTATATTCAGTAGTGGCAGTTATCTGGATTTTGAGGATGGGTTTAGTTCTGGGCAAAGGCCAAGCCATGTGAAATAAATTCTGGTGAAAGAGATGGGTTAAAATTGAGAAAGGGTAATTTGGAGACTGAAATTTTGTATGGCTTGGGGTACCTTGCAACAAGGGCCTCCATTCTTCCTCTTGGCTCTCTGGGTTCATGTGCTTTGCTGTGTGACTTTGCAAATGCTTTTACTAACCAGGTAGTGCCATCTCCGCATCCCTTGAATCTGAACTGACACAGTGACTTGTTCTGGCCAGCAGAATGCGATGACAGTGAACATCTCCCCCTTTCTGAGCTTAGGACCCCAGAGGCTGACATATTCTCACTTACTTACTCTTTCGGATTGTGCCGTTATCAGGCAAACCTGCTGGGGCTCACCTGATGAAGGATGAGAGACTCGTGGAACAGAGTAGGGCGGCTCCATTCATTACAGCCGCGCCAGTGAATGTGTGATCATTCTGAGGGTTGCAGCAAGATTACAGTGGATGTGATCTTTTAGCATGTGCTTTCATAAAGAGTGGTAGCTCTGATGATATAGCAATCTACCTTATATAGAGCCTTCAGGAATTGAGTATGCAGTGTATGACTGTTGGTGATAAATGTATCTGTGTATGAGAGAGTGTGCGCCACTACTTGTGTGAGGGCATGGTAGCTAACGTGTGTATGAGATCCTATATACCAATATGTACCAAGAATGTGTGCGTAGTTTTAGCTATGCTGCAATGTATATTTAACAGCACTGGTACTGTACTCTGGTTTTTCCCTTGTGTTTGCTGTTGCACACCGACTGCTAAGAGTGCGTCAGTGATAAGCATTGAATACTCCATCCCTTCCCTCCCAGTAAATGGAATGAGAAAAGCCTTCTTCCATTGCTTCAGGCAACTGTCACCTTCTCTTTGTTGGTGGTCCCACGTGGTCACTTAAGAAAAAAAGTGTAACCGATTTCTCACTCCAAGAACCTGATTTTTTGATCAACCGATCTGTTGAGCGTTAGCTCACACTTCCACCCCTAGACGTGTACATGAGCTTAGTCAAGATCAGCAGAGCTGCCTCACTGACCACTCCAGACAGATGAGCAATAAATACTTCTTATTTTATGCTTCTGGGATTTTTGTGGTTGTTACACAGCATTGTTATGGCAATCGAGAACTAATACAGCTTGAAAACTGGGTCCGAAAGAGGAACTCCTTATGCTGAACAACAGTAGAATTCCTGGAACAAGTGCATGGGGTCTCCAGGGAACCGCTAGGTGGTGGTCACATTCATGTGGGGGTATCCATTCCTGTATTTATTGGGTATCCTTCCTCTGTTCCTACTGCACCTTGTGCCACACACAAATGCTTGTATGCAATTGCCTCTCCATTAGATTAAATGTTCTGCAAGGGCAGTAATCACATCTTTCCGTTTTGCATCCCTAGAATCCAACACATAAATGGTATTAAGTGCTGGGAAAACAGGAAGAACTCCATGAGAAGACCTAACTTGCATTGCATACTTTTAGTAACTTGGGTCTATTCACATGTGTTTGGTGCATAATATGGAATCTTAAAAATTAATGAATGCAGTAACTTGATGAAAGGATACATGCACATGTTCTGTCTTTCAAAAGGTGCAAAGGTAACTTCAGTGATAAGCAATTCCTCCTCACATGCCCCCCACTCCCCTGGTAACACAATTACAGGATTCTTATTAATCAGTTCTTCCAGACAATGTGCAGTTATTAAAATAAAGCTTTTGTCTAGGAAAGAAAGAGGACTTTTTTCAACCATCGTATCTTTAAAAGTCTGTGCATTCTACCGTCTCCTTTCTTTTGGTTGTTTGGGCCTACTGGATGTAGCCCTTTGGTTCTTTGCTCGAATGCTGGGAGAACCTCTCCCTTGGAGTTTGTTCCTTTTTGATACAGCAATTTTCCTTCGGCCTTAAGGTTTGAACACTGCTGGAATGAACACAGCTGTTTATGTTTACTTCTTAGCTTGTAGACTTCTTCTATCACATGAGATGTCAGCCCAGCTCCAAGAACCTGCTAATTACTTCGGAACCAGGCAGCAGGGGGAGCAGATAAACTCAAAACATTGAGTTCCCTAGGTGACAGAGAGCCAGGAGCTCTGAAGCCCTAAAAAACAAAAACAAAACAAAACAAAAAAACTTTTAATAGTGAGTGGGTACAATTTTAATAAAAACTCTTAAAGGAATCTTTACAAACCAGTATGTTGGTTCTGCTTTAGAACAATGCAAAGATTTGTAAACTCTGGCAAAACCATGTTGGCATAATCACATTGTCTGGAATAAACCTGGCATTGTATCTTTTGAGGCATGTTTGGGGGGGTTCTATGAAGTGGTTTAAACCAAAGCCACAAAAATGAGAAAAAATTTATTTTCAGATGAATTTTAGTAGACTGCCAATTCCTAGCATTTATGTGCTAAAGATGCCAACTTAAAAAAAATCTTGAAAAAAAAATTTTGACAATTAAGTGGTTTAAAAATATTCTTCTTGGGGCGCCTGGGTGGCTCGGTGGGTTAAAGCCTCTGCCTTCGGCTCGGGTCATGATCCTAGGGTCCTGGGATCAGGCCCCACATAGGGCTCTCCGCTCAGTGGGGAGCCTGCTTGCCCCTCTCTCTGCCTGCTTGTGATCTCTCTCTCTGTCAAATAAATAAATACATAAATAAATAAAAAATCTTAAAAAAAATTCTTCTCCAAGATTCATGGAATTTCAGGTTC
This sequence comes from Mustela nivalis, assembly GCF_964662115.1. Lineage (NCBI taxonomy): Eukaryota > Metazoa > Chordata > Mammalia > Carnivora > Mustelidae > Mustela > Mustela nivalis. Next base: position 151,005,154 of record NC_139022.1, on the reverse strand, counting down.
AACTAATTTTAACAAGTACAAAATATATCCTAGGTACCCTAATTCGGTGTTTGTATATATATTTTCTCACCCAGTGGAATGAGTTATTCATTAAATATTATGTCACCATGATCAAAGCAAAATAAGTAAAATGATGTATTTGTTTTAGATCCACTTTTTCTGGTTTGGATAATCTTGGTTTGCATAATATGGTTGCCTGTAATCTCTCTGCAGAGGAAGGCTTTTGTATGTTTTACACCATATTTAGCATGATTCATTTGTATTCATGCGATGGCCACTCTCAGAGTAGAGAAACTATTGCAGTGTGGCATGCCTAGGATGTTAGTTTTTGCTTTATGATGGACGGGCTGTTTCATCAAAACATCGTTTTAAACAGATGTGTTCTGGTGTTTACTGAAGGGAGAATTTAAGCCAGACTGATTAATTAGCAGTTAGGCAAGACATTTCCCTGCACCTATCTGGGTAGTCTGGGGATTATGAAGCTGTCAGTAAGTTATACCCAGATGATGAAAAAAATGACAAACAGCAAACAAAACCTCAGATCACAATGCGAGTGTGTAAAATATGGTGTCCTGACTACTCTATGTGGTTTTTATTGGGACTGAGTTTTCTGGAGTGGGCTTGATAGGGCTAGCACAGGGGTCAGCAGACTTTTTCTGTTAAGGGCCAGGTAGTAAATATTTTAGGCTTTGGCGGCCATATAGCCCATCACAATGATGCAGTTCTTCATTAAACATTAAGCATTGAAACAATCGTAGATAGTGTATAAACAAATGAGCATGGCTGTGTTTAATAACATTATTGTTTTTGCAATTTTTTCCCCAGTCACTTAAAAATGCAAAAAATACTCTTTGTTTGCCCACTATTTATTTGGCCCATGGACCATAGTTTGCTATCACTTAGACTAAAGCAAAGTTTCTCAAGTCAGTTTCAGTCCTGTTCTTTCTTCCTCCCTTACTCACATCCTTCCTTCCTTCCATGGGACTAATTCTTTTTAAATCTTCATTTCTATAAATTTATAAAATGAGGGATAAGAGTAGCTCCACTAACTCTTCATCAACTCACTCCACAGGTTTCTGTGATGGCTGTGCAAGAACAAGGATCTAGGATCTTCTAACTCCCCATTCAGTTTGAGGGACTTTGGACTCTGACTCCCTGCACTCAATCTCAGGAATGTTGGCAGGATTAAAAGAGGTAATGGATGTGAAAGGATTTTGAAGAATGGGAAGTGCCATGCTGATACAAGATATTGACTACATTATGACTTGTGTCAGGAATGCATTTGCCAGGGTTCCTGGGTGGCTCAGCCAGTTAAGCATCTGCCTTTAGCTCCGGTCATAATTCCAGGGTCCTAGGATCAAGTCCCAAGTCAGGCTCCCTGCTCAGCGGAGAGTCTGCTTCTCCCTCTCCCTCTGCTCCTTCCCCCCAGCTTGTGCTCTCTCTCTGTCTCTGTCTGTCTGTCTCTCTCAAATAAATGAATAAAATCTTTAAAAAAGGAATGCATTTTACATTACATCAGTTACAAGTAGGTGAGAACTTAAGTAACAATGGCTTAAACTATAAAGAAATTTCTTGTTCGCTTACCTTCTGTACAAGGTCCCAAGATTTCTGCAGTGGCTCCATGATGTCATTCAAGACCTAATGTTTGCTCTCTGCATTCTGCTCTTATCCATGTATTGGCGATACCTCCTTTCACAGTGCAAGATGGATGTCACAATTCCAAAAGACATGTCCTCACATGGTGGTGCCCCATATGAGAAGAAAGAGATGGGGAAATGGAGAGAAAAGAAAGAAAAAATGGGCTCCAAGAAGAGCCCTCAATCATTTTATCAGGGAGGAAACTCTCTTCTAGCACACCCCCAGCAGGCTTCTCTTCACATCTCATTGCGTTGAACTGGTTCACATGACCGTCCTCGTCACATCATTGGCAAAGTGGAAGAGGGCTGTGCCTGGCAAGTAAACCAACCATGAGTCAGCCTTTGCAACTGGATATAATGCTTCCTAACAGTGAGGATTCTGCTAGCAAAGATGAGTGAGAGCAACTGCTGGGGTCTGCCATGTGATTTTCCTTTCCTCTTACCCGTGACTGGCTGGCATCAGGTTGGGGAACAGCTAATGAGCTAATACCCTAAGGACATAGGGTAGGGATGAATCTTCCAGAAGCCAGGCAAGCTGTCTGCATAGGCGTGGACAAAGACCATAGTAATTAGTGGGCGGGGTCCGGCTGTGAGTTGAGACTGCATGAGGGCAGAATCTCAACATGACTTGCACCAACCTGAGAAGGAAGTGGAAGAAGGGAGGAACCCGGTGGTCATCTCCATGTGGCTCCTGGAACGTACTAGCAGGAGCCAGCTTAATGCCCATATATTATTCTATTTTATGAGAAAATGCTCCACAGTCATTTTTCTGAGGAATCATTTCTTGGTAAAATCTGGTACTGGAGGTATCTTTGTAGGTGTGTCTTGTTTTCAGGAAGTTTAGATTAAAAATCTGGACTCACAAAACAATAATTGGGGGTTAGAAATTTTCAAGTTTAAAATATTCTTCATTGAATAGAAGAAAATACTTTGTTGTCCTTCAAATGATTTCACTGATGGATTTCACACATAATTTGTGTGGATACACCCAGACACACATATATATCTATTGCATTACATTGATCTAGGCAGATCTAGAAATTGATTAATTGAAAAAGCATGAGTAAAATAATCCTTTAGAATGAAATGTACACTAATGTGAGCTAAATTAAGCATCTCAGGGTTTCAGGGTACCAAGCAAATGATGTTTTCCAAGGAATTAAAAATACCTACTCCAAAAAGAAAGCCTCACTGAAAATATACACTCTGTTCAGAGGTCAAATCTCATTACTGTGCAGATTCCCACATTATCTGGAAAGCTGAACCAAAGGACCCTCAGAACTCTAAGATCCCTTCATTGTGTGAGTACCATTTAACTTTGAAGGTTTCTGCTTTGCTTAAATACTGCGATTCTGTGGTTACCATAGAAATGTCTTTATAATCAAGTTCCAAGCTCATAGCCCACTATCCACACATTCACCTCTCCATTCATCTCTTTGTTCATATATGTGTGTCTGTCTATCATGCATCTATCTATCTGTCATCTCTCTATATATATCATCTATCTATCATTTGTCTATCTATAATCTATCTCTCTTAGCTCACATATTGTTTCTGCTCTCATGGAACTTACAACCTTGAAGAGGAGATCGACATTAAACATCTGCTTATATGGATGAATGTATAAATACACCCAGATTTGTGCTCTGAAGAAAGGAACATGGCTCTGTGAAAGGACCATGCAGGAAGCTGCCACCCTTGACTGGGGCTCAGGGAAGCCTTCTTTGAGGAAGCAATGCTTGATCTGAGAACCAGCGTGTGATTAGGATTTAGGAGAAAGGAGGTAGAGTGGGACAGAAAGAGCATTTTTAACAGAGGTACAGTACGTGTTCACCTGTCTGTCCATCCATCCATCCATCCATCCATCCATCCTGTTTGATGGTGACAGGACCGTACAAAGTGATCATGGAGGTGTAATCCAGAAGAAGCTCTCTGATTTCTGAGTCTGTAAGTCCATTTAGGGAGACAAGAGAAGCATGTTTTTAAAAAATACTCAAAAAATGTTTGGTTATTTTAAGAAATCATAGATGTGAGGTAATTTTAATGCTTACTATTACTCTTACTGGGATGGAATTTGCCTGACTGAACACCCAGACACAGCCCTCCTGGGTATCAACCCCATTCTGGCTTTTTTTTTTTTGCCCATGGAGAGGGTGTAGAGGACAAGACCCACTGCCAGTAGCCCAGCTACACTTCCACGGAAACTAAAGTAAATCCTGCATTAACAGAGGAATTTAATCTTACAATGAATTCCTTTTTTTCCCTAGTGCTTTTAGAATTGAGCACAACCCCAAATTCAATATTTTTTAAAAATGAGAATTACATTGGTATTGTTCTACATAAAGAGATTTCACCATTTCACTGTGACCCTCCAGAATACAGTTGCCCATACCGCAATCCGGTAGTTTGCGGGCTCACTTTCAGTGATTAGCAAATTAGCCCTTTACAGCTGTTGTAAATGTTCCATTGGGTTCACAGAATCTTGTGTTAAATTTATACCTGGAATGAGCGTAGAGATCCAATATAATTCTCATTTTATGGGAGAAGAAATTGAAAACCAGATAGGTTAAGTGATTTTTTTTTCCAAGCCACTTAAAAATTTATGCTCCAACTCACCCCACAGGCTTTAGTGATGGCTGTGCAAGTTGAGAACAACCCATATCTAGATCTCCTAACCTGGCTCAGGGTGAGGGGCTTTGGAGCCTGACTGTGCACTCAACTCCTTGCTTTTTGCTGGTCTTGTAACCTTGGAAACTTGTTTCACTTCCCAAGGTATCCCTTTCCTCATCTATAAGAGGGGTTACTACTTGTGTCCACCTCACTGCATTGTTGAAAAGGTGCAAATGCTCTACAAGAGTCAGACCTGCAGTAAATGCTCAGTAAATGCTTTGCCACATGTCTTGCTTTGGCCAACAGAAGGAAGACAGAGGTGCCATGTATCAGTTCTAGGTGGAACTTCAAGAAGCATGGCAAGTGTCTTCTGTTTTCTTGTGCCCCAGCTTGACCATGAGAAAACCATATCTTGGGAAGTCCATCATCCCACAGAAAGGAGAAGAATGGAACAAATGTGAAATATTATAATGAAGGTCACCATGAACATTCTTGTGTAGGTCTTTCTGTGGGTATATGCATGTATTTGTTTTAAGTATATGTACCTAGGAGTGTAATTAATTAAAAGCAGCCAAACCATTTTCCAGAGTGGCTATAACATTTTACACCAGCAGTGATTGAGGGCTCCCATTCATCTACATCCTCACTAACACTTGACACTGTCAGTCTTAGATCAAATCCATTTTGCTGGTGTGTGGTTGTTGGTAGCCTACTGAGTTGCAAAAAAGTTTCATGCTTGTTCGAGAACTTCTAATACTAACTTCCAGGTCCTCTGTTTTGTCCTCAAGGATGGAACATAAGAAATTAGATGAAGCCCAGACCCAGTCTTACCACGCAGCCTTGCTCATCAATGCTACCAACTGGGAACTGGCCAAACCAAGTACCATGTACTCCAGGAACACCCAGCCAATGGGGTAGTTGGAGAACCTTATAGGTGGCCACACTGCTTAGATGCCAAAGCTACTTCTCCTGTGTGGGAAATGTCTGTGAGTGTGAGGTGGAGGTACTGAAGGTCTCTTCTACACGTTCTGTGTATTTAATGAACAGCAAACATCCTTCAGGGGGATGTAGCTTTTTGTTTTTTTGTGTAGCTCACAGAGGAGTGACCTCAGGACTTTGCCAGGGATGGAGCCCAGGATGTTGACCTCAGCGAGCCTCATCCATCCTCCTCTCCCTCTGTGCTCCTTCTACTTCAACTTTCTGTTTCTTCTTCCTTTCTTCCCTCTTTCTCTCCTTCTTTCCCCCGCCTCACTCTAACTTTTCTCATTGCTCTGCTTGTTTTTCTCCTTCATCAAATAAACAAGCATTGAACAAAACATTGGGTCACAGATCTGAAAAGCTCAAACTCTTGAAATATCATGTATATTCCCGCATCCCTTCTGAATTTAAGATAGGCCTTATTTATTTCATATATAATTTTAATGTGTGTATTATCAAGTTCTGAGTTGTCCTGTTATCATTACCTCATGTAGGTATTTCATATTTCTAGATCATGCGCATAACTGTGACTCTGAATGTCAGAATGTCCATTGTGTGAACATCAGCCTGCTGAGCCATTTCTTCTAATAGCTATCCATTTTTCTAGCTTATGGATGCAGTAGAATTTATTTGACTAATACTCTCTTTAAAAAAAATAATAAAATTTATTTATTTTAGAGAGAGAGAGCACCTGTGTGAGCGGGGGTGGGGAGCGTTGGGTAGGTGGGTGTGGAAGGGAGGAATCTCAAGCAGACTCCCCACTGAGCAGAGAGCCCTATGCGGGGCTTGATCTCAAGACCCTGAGACCATGTCTGGAGTGGAAATCAAGTCGACGCTCAATTGACTAAACCACCCAGCTGCCCTTTGACCACTGGATGTTTCTGCTCCTTCTAGTTTGGAACATTAATAATAATGCTATTAAGAAAATATCCTTGGGGCGCCTGGGTGGCTCAGTGGGTTAATCCGCTGCCTTCGGCTCGGGTCATGATCTCAGGGTCCTGGGATCGAGTCCCACATCGGGCTCTCTGCTCAGCAGGGAGCCTGCTTCCTCCTCTCTCTCTGCCTGCCTCTCTGCCTACTTGTGATCTCTCTCTGTCAAATAAATAAATAAAATCTTTAAAAAAAAAAAAAGAAAATATCCTTTTACATAAATCTTGGGCATCTGGGTGGCTCAGTTGGTTAAGAAAATATCCTTCTACATAAATCTTTATCTGCATTTCTGCTTATTTCCTAAGGATTCATTTCTATGTAGAATTATAGAGTGAAAGGTAATGACATTTTTAAATGTTTCTTCTACACATAATCAATAATGTTCCAGAAAGACCTGATTAACTTTGTTTATAAAAGTCATTTATAAGAATGCCTATTTCATGCATGGCAAATGAAAACATAAAAAAAATTGGGATTAAACAAATCTTTGTATTTTTTAATTATAAAATTTGCAGGATTTTATAGGCAGTGGGAGGTGTTGCTGAGTCGGGATGAGGGTACAGTCAGCGACAGAAGGTGAGATTTTTTTCAGCATGTCTTCCCCAGTAGCACTCAGATGCTGGATTCTTCTCCTTTCCTCCCTCCTCTCTTGGTGGTCACTAGTGCTATTCTGTTCACTGGTGCCTGCACGCTCGGGGCGCACACGTGCACGCTTGTGCGTGCACACACACAGTACTTCTACCAATCTTTCCTGCCACCACCTCCCCGCAAGAGTCTGTACACACAATAGCATTAATGAGAAATGGAGACTTCACTGCAGATTTCAAGGAGAGATGGAGAATATCTCATTACAAATTCTCCAGGAAACAGGTTTATAATCCCCCTCCAATACTCGGCTTTGGATCTGAGATGCACCTTTTTCAAAAGTGAATATTGGATATCTCCAAGCAAGAATCTGTCTTACTACTATGATGTGTCATAGTATTATATAAAATAATGTCATAGCCATCTCCTAGCAATAACATAAAATAATGGTGTGTCTGACACTGGCACCTTCTTATATTTGATGAAATCCCTGTAGCTTTCTGCTTTGTCGTCCTTCCTCAACTGGGCCCAGAGGCTGCTCACTGAGGCAGTTGCGTAGAGTGGTTCAAAGCAGATTCTAGCATCAGACTGCTCACTAGCTCCACTGTTCACTAGCCAAATCACCTTGGGCAACTTCTCAAACCACTCTGGGTCTTTGTTTCCCCATCTGTGAAATGGGAATAATTTTACTAATTCCTTCTTAGGGTTGTTGTAAGAGTTAAATGAGTGATACCTATAGAGAGATTGAGTAACTAGGTAGAGATAAGCACTAGCTAGTCTTGGAGTTACCACTCTCAGTCCCCTCCCACACGGGCCCAACCTACCATTAGTGATTGCCTTTTTCTTCCTAACTTATTTTATGAATAGTAGTTCAATGACCACTGTTTGCTCTCTGAACAACCCTAGAGATCTTGCCTGTCCTCCCCAGCTGGCTTACTTAAATATTTTCTCCGAACAGATCTATTTTCTTTTTCAAGAAATTCTGAGAGATTAAAAAATGCTGTATGTTAATCACTATTTGAGGCATCTATGGTAGATGGAAGAGATGGTGGGATATGAGCCTGACCGGAGTGCAGGATGTTCCCTGGGGAGCATTAGGGGATGTGATGGGAAAGATAGGCTGGGGCCTGCTGGTCATTTAAAGGATCAGTATGCTGTTTTTTCAACACATCTCCCCACATCCGTTGTGTTTGACACCAGCCTCCAAACTGTGGACGCCTAGTCACACTGACCAGCCCATGGAGGGGAGAGTGGGCTTCCACACGCTCTTCAAAGCACTCCCTAGGATGGCAGCTGCTGCTTCTCACCTATAAAGCTGCATCCAGAAGACAAGTTGGTGGATGTGAACAGAGAGATTAATTGGGCTTAGGTCAAAAGTGGAGATTCAGAAACAATTACTTTATTTTTAAAAAATATTTTTTTAATTTATTTGACAGAGAGAGAGAGAGAGCACAAGTATGCGGAGCAGCAGGCAGAGAGAGAGGGAGAAACAGGCTCCCTGCTGAGCAAGGAGCCCAATGTGGGGCTCAATCCCAGGACCCTGAGATCATCACATGAGCCAAAGGCAGATACTTAATTGACTGAGCCACCCAGGTGCCTCCAGAAACAGAATTTTAGATACAGAAGACTTTGATAAATATAGACAAAAACAAAGAGACACCCAGCCCATCTGGGTCCAAGGCATGCCATAGGCCTGAAGGCTCTCGTAAGATCTCCCAGACCCTTGGGGGCAGAATCTGAATGGCTGCAGCCCTGTTTTTCTCTTCAGTGAGGCAGGACAAGATAATCAGCTCTAGCAAACGGGAAATTTCCACTGTGTGGTGTTAGCACTTTCTGCTCCAGAAATCAAACAGACTAAAAGCAGAGGGTGTCTTGGCACTGAGTGACCAACCAAGCTCCCCTGGTCAGTTCTCTACCCTGTTTGTTCATCTGTGACCTTGTCTAGAGCAAATAGCTTCTAGGTGGTCACCTCTGGAACAAAGAGATGTTGACTGGGGATTAAAAAAATATCTGGGGGTTTTCTTCGAGGGGAGTCAATGAGTCAATGCTTTATTTTACCATGAATGTTTATAAGCAAACCTAGATGTGCGTAGTGTCTTGAATCTCCTCCCACAACTATTTCCTATTTGTTCCCAGAAAAATTCCAACGCCAGATTTTGTCATAGCAACCAGAGGCAAATATCAAGACAGAAAGGAGGAGCAAATTCTGGAAAGGGTTTCCCTCCGATGTGGCTTGAATCTCTCTAGGGCGCCCAATATCGGCACGAAGCCCTTTAAGAACTGCAGTGCTGGCCCCACAGTTTCTTGGGGGGGGTGGATCTAGTGGAGCCCAGCTTTGCCGACTTGCAAGACCCACCAGGAAGTGCACCCCTCCGTTTACCGGGCCAGGTACAGAAAAACTGACTTGCTAGCTCCTCAGGCTTTGTACCTGCTGTGTGTTGATCTTTATTTTTGTATGTCAAGTTTTTGAGATTAAATGTCTTGGATTATTATTATTCCATCAAGCACTTCCTGGGAGGATTTTAATAAACAAGCATCTTGTGTATTTCCTAAACTGTCCCCTCAAATGCTTTCTGGAAGAAGGCAGGGTGTGTATGAATAAGCAAGCAAAAGAAGACAGGAGAGGCTCCTGATACCTGCTTCCCACGTTCCTCGGACTGCTACTTCTTTCTTTGTTGTTCTTATGGAGGTGCTCTGAGGTCAGACTTCTTGCCTGTATGTAAAGTCATCTCTGGTTTTGCCACAACGCAGCCTTCTTGCTGAAAGCACCTTTGAGTTTGGGATAGGTTATATTAGGTGTCAGTTCTGAGTTGCGGTGTGTCGGCAGCTGCTTAATAGCTGGCTCTCTGAAATGAAGAAATAGAATCGCCTTGCTTTGTAGCATGTGCTGATGTCCGCGATGTAAATACGCCCCCCATGGCCAATTTCAAGCTGCTCAAGTTCACTTACGAGTAGGGAACTGGAAAGAGATGCACACAGCTGACTCTGGGGAGCTGGCTGCCTCGTGGTGCTGATTCTGTGGACTGCACCAGGGTTCTCAAGTTCCGGGCGACGACACTTTGGGCTGGGTAATTCTTGGTTGTCCGGGGCTGTCCTGTGCATTGCGGGATGTTTAGCAGCATCTCTGCCCTCTACCTACTAGAGGATAAAGGGAGCCCCTTTCTGTCCCCAGTTATGACAAAAATGTCTCCAGACTTTGTCAAATGTACCCCGAGGGGCAAAATCAACTCCCAGCTCCAGGCCAGTCTGCGTAGATGGTGTTCAGAAGGTCCATTCAGCAGATCGTAGGCTTTCACCAGCTGTCCTCCATGGACCATCCTTACCATGCTCTTGCAAAGCTTCTCTCTCAGCATTTTGGATGTGGTATTTAAAAAGTTCAGAGTAGACTTCCTTGAAGAGTCTTAAGATAGTGATGTCATGAAGAATTAAGGTATCAAGACAAAGCGTGACCACTAGGGGAAAATCAAGGTAATTCACGGACTGGATTCCAGAACAGAATAGATGTTTATAATGGACAGTAGAGGGCCCCTAGTCAAGGCTTTACTTGGTATGGATGAGAAATGAGACTCAGGTGAGGAGTGACTTGTCCAAGGGCAAAGCAAGTCCAAAGTAGATGTGTTTGAGAGAGTCACTGGGTGATGTGGTAAGTGCCTCTGAGACATACTGGGAATTGGGAATGAGGCCAGATTGCAACTATGAGTGTTGTGGAGGCTTTACAATGTCAGGTTTTCATGGCCATTTTTGACATCTCCCTGTCCCAAACCTCCCCCTGCCCTAAAAAGTCTGCTCATGAAAACCATATTATAATGAGGGACTTCTGTTTCAGGCAGAATGATTCCCATCAACTTCAGAAGTGGGTAGTTGATTCAGATGTTCTATTCAGGAGGGTCAGACTGCTTGTCATTAGAGAACAAATGTTGAAGATTGTCACTGATTTCTCTCTCCTTCCACATCTGCGCTGGGCCTTCTCATTGATGAAGCGTCTTCATGCCAGGCTCAAAGGGATTTCAGGAAAGAAATTATGGAAGAAATGGACTTCCAGTAAAAAAGTTAAGACCACAAGATTAACATGATAAGAACTAGGAAAATCCCTCCTGGTTAACATTGAGAATGTGTTTTCAATGCACAGAGGTGCCCAGTTAGAAAGGGGGTTTTAGGGAGGGATGATTTTCATCAGTGGCGTTCCTTGGCTTTGGAACTTACAGTGAAATTAGGGCAATCATAGACTAGTAAGTCGGTATGCTCCAAGTGCCAATAAATTGAGCTTAATGAGGACAGCAAGTCTGCTTTTATTAGGAGATTAAATAAAAGTGAAAGGAGTGCTTTGAATCACGGATCTCTAAAAACACATCAACATTTGAAAAGAATTACGATTTCATGATTTTGTGTGGAATAATTCATCACTTCACTCCTGATTAGTTTGTTACAATATGATGTACTGGGTTCTCAAGAAAAGTTCCCATAACCAATGTTTACTGTCATTACCTCATGTGTCTCACAGTGGCCTTTGTTGCACCCCTCCCCCACACCCCGCCCCGGGTCCATGGGGATCATGCATACTAACCCCACGGGGTTACCTGACACTGGTCCTCCAAGTCTCTCTCTCTCTCTCTTTTTAAAATTTTATTTATTTATTTGACAGAGATCACAAGTAGGCAGAGAGGCAGGCTGAGACAGAAAGGGGAAGCAGGCTCCTCGCCGAGCAGAGAGCTTGATGCAGGTCTCAAACCCAAGACCCTGAGATCATGACCTGAGCCAAAGGCAGAGGCTTTAACCCACTGAGCCACCCAGGTGCCCCCGGTCCTCCAAGTCTCTTTGGGCAATGTGAGCCATTGGGATTTTTGCTTTCTCATCCTCAGCATCTGAATCTAAAGGGGTCAATGATACAGGAGCGGTAGTGGTGGATAAGGGTAAGAGGTGAGGGTGTTTTGGGTTGTGGGCAGCATTTGATACAATTCTGAATGACACTCCCTGCTCAGAGCTGTTTAGGCCACAGAGCTGTACTGGGAAAGTCTTCGTGGGCGATGGAAAATATTTTTCTTTCTTTGGCATGGATTTTGAATTGATCTAATTTTGTTACTTCATAAGAAGCTATCTATTCAGGAATGAATGATTTTTTAAAAAGATTTTATTTATTTATTAGAGAGAGAGAGAATGAGAGAGAGTGAGATAGAAAGAGCTCACACAGAGGGAGGAGCAGGCTCCCCACAGAGCAGGGACCCTGACGTGAGGCTCGATTCCAGGACCCTGGGATCATGACCTGAGCCTAAGGCAGACACTTAACTGACTGAGCCACCCAGATGACCCTAATGATTTTTTTTTTTTTTTTAAGCAGTTAACACTTCACTGTATAGTCTTTTGGAAATATTTTATGTGTACATTGTCAGGAACTTTTCAAAAGGCTCATTATATATCTTGCCAAATTACTGTCCAGAAGAACATGCCTATATACACTCCTACCTACTGTATAGGAACACCTTGATTATTGTAAATAAAAAGTCAGTATGTTGAACAGTAATATCTCCTTTTTAGACCACTTTTAGGTTCACACACACACACAAAAGACAGGAAGGTGCAGAGATTTTGCATGTACCCTCATCCCAAAATGTGCATAGTTCCCCCATTACCAACATCTGCTGTTAGAGTGATACATTTGTTTTAATTGCTGTACATACATACAGGCTCTACAGTTTACAGTTCATTCTTGGTAGTGTGTAATCTATAGATTTGGACAAATGTATATTGACATGTAACCATCATTATGGTATTAATACAGAGTGAAAAAGGTAGTAGCAATAGCTTCCAGTTCCAAGGAAATGTCCTATAAACTTTCATAAGCCCTAGGAACTAGGGGGTGCAAAACTGAGGAGAAAATAGAATAAAGAGTTTGATCCATAGTATTTGCCCTTGAGCCAACATCTGACACTTCCAGGGCTTAATACTGCACTTTTGCAATGTTCCCCATGTTACAAGACTATAACCAAGAGATGTCAAAACAGGAACAGCCCTGGTCATTGGAAATAGTAGTACCAAACAGCTGTCTTGCTAAACTATTCCTTCTAAAGATTCACTTGTGCCAACTTCTTGTCTTTGTTGATCCTTCTTGGCTCTGCAACACAGATGTTAAAAGTAAAGAGAGCATGTCTTTGAATTTCATTTCGAAAAGTGGAGAATATACAATTAATTCTGGGATTTTTAAAATATTAATGCTATTCCCCACATGTATTCATAGCCATATGTAGAAATAGATTTAAAGAATGGTGTGTACATGTATGTGGCTTCTCAATATCAAGTGGTTAAAATTAATGGGCTTCAAGTTGGGTTTTGGGGGTTGACTGGACCCATGGGCTAGGATCTGGTCCTCAGTTAGAGACTGAATGCCTTGCTTTAGTCCATTTGTTGAGAACTAAACCATCTACACCCGTAAACCTATTTTATTCACCAGAACAATTTACTGACTATGAGCTGCTTTGTGACAGAACTCATAGCTTATTTTGTAGCCTCAGTGACTAACATGGTGCCAGACATGTAATAAGTTCTTTTTTAAAAAATTATATAATAGGTTTATTGAAGTATAAGTGATACAGAATCAACTGCATATTTTAAAAATTTTCCATTTGATAAGTTTGGGTGTATATATATATATATATATACTCATGAAACCATCACCACACTCAAGATAATGAACATGTCCATTGCTCCCGATGCTTCCTTTATAATTCTTCTTTCCTTCCTCCCACTGTTCCCAAACAATCAAGTTTGTGCTTTCCATTACTCTAGATTAGTTTGCATTTTCTAGAATTTTATATACACGAAATCATGTAACATGTACTCTATTTTTTTGTGGTCTGGCTGTTTTCAATCAGCATAATCATTCTGAGATTCATTGAAGTTGTTCCATATATTAATAATTTGTTTCTTTTTATTGTTGAATAATATTCCATTGTATGACTCATAATTGGTACTTAGCAAATGTTTGTAGCATTACATTGACTTGAAAATTAATTTTTAAAAATGTAACTGGGGAAGGAGTGGATAATGGGGATAGCACTATTTCTGTTGAGTAAGTCTGCTTAGGAAGTCAGAATAGAAATCAGGAGGTGAGTTGGCATGGTAGAAACATTTATTATCATCCAATATCTGTTTTCGCTCCTTTCATAGTGATGAAATGACAGATTTGGCTGGGCACGGAATTGTCTGGAATAAAGACTACATTTCCCAGCCTTCTGTGCAACTAAGTGTGGCCATATTAGTAAGTCATGACCAATATGATGTAAACAGAAGGGGTATATGAAACTTGAAAAAGTCTTCTGAAAGGAAGGCGGATTTCCTTCTCCTCTTCTTCCTCCTTTCAGTTGTCTGAAACACAGTCATAGTGTCTAGAGCTCTAGCAGCGATTTTGGATCAGAAGGAGTCTTGAAAATGGAAGCCACTCAAGGCAGAGCAATATGTAGAAGAAGCTTGGATCCCTGAAATTGTAGAGTGCTGTGTCTGCCCTGGGCTAACTACCTTCAGACTGTGAGAGAGATATATTTTGATCTTGTTTAAACTTTTAAAAGTCCCTTTTGTGTTTTACATTTTTTACAGCCAAAACAGTCCTACCTGCTACAGTTAGTAGACATAGAATTTGAACAAGAGGGAGTTTGATGTTGTGGAAAGGTCATTTAAGCCACGCAAATGAGCCCATCTTTACTCTAAGGATTTTTCTGGGTAGAAACATGGCATCGGCTATTGGACTCTCTCTTGGTGAGTTCTGGAAAAACACTGACAAACCCTTGTGAACCATCGTTCTTTTCCCCACCATGCAACTCACTCCCATCAATATGTATCCATCGTTAACAGTTTACGAATTTTCAAAATTATAACTCATTCTACATTTATTTACTTTTCACTTGGCAGGTCTCCAAAGAGACATGAGGTTAGCTTAATATCATTATTTTTTTTTTTTTTTACAAATCATACGTATGGTGGCTTAGTGGAGAATGCTTTCTGTAGATGTCTAGTCTCATTTATCAAGTATGAATTCTTGTTGTGTTTAATTCCCAGTGATGGTTTGGCTTGTGACTCTTTTTTTTTTTTTAATATTTGAGATATTTAAACATACAGAAAAGAGTGTATGTCCAGATGTCACCTATCTGAAAAACATGACTGAAGAATAGTAGCTATCACTGTGTTTATTGACTTAGAAGCGGAAGCTTTTCTTCAAATGGCTCTATATGCAGAACTCCATTACATAAAACCTCTGTCAGAGCATCTTTGGTTGAAGTGGGAGTGGAGGACTTGGAGCCCTTCTGGGTAAACATCCCTCTTGCCAGTCCCATTCCTCTACCATGAGGGTCCCTGAGATGTGCTCACAGAGAAGGGACCCGTGAAGGTGGCTGAAAACCACAGAGTTAGAATATGTTCAAGATCCAGGAAGCAAGCTCAATGGTATTCGGATCTCTGTGCTCTTATTCTACTCACAGTTATAACAAGCTTTGTAATCTGGTTTCCCAGTTATAGAAGCGCAGAAGAAGACCTCAGAGACAGAGACAGTTAACAAGACATGACTGTGGCCAACAATGAGACCAATGATAGGAGGCAAGGATGTTTTAAAAAGACAAATGCAGGGCATTAAAAACCACTTTCTGAGGTCATTTGGGGTAAATGTCATCTTCCTAATATATTTCAGAGGGTCACAGAGGCATGTTTTTATATTTTTGTATATGCACGTGTATATTTATATGTATGTATATATGTGTATATTTATATGTATGTATTTATATGTATTTACATATGCACGTGTGTTTATATATATTTATATATGAGTGTATATAATATACATATGTATTGTATACATGTATATGTGCATGTGTATATATATATATATATGTGTGTATTTATATAGATTTAGTGGGAGTGGGTGTAAAGTAATATAGAGTATATCCTATGTACATATATACGCAGTATTTTGTTTGGAGTTTATGGAAATGACCCTGAGAAAAACAGCCTCCCTTATCTTTTCTATTTTACATTTGCTTTAATAGTAACAACAGTAATGCTTACTGAGATGATTATTATGTGCCAGGTACATGAGTGTTTTATCTAGTTGACTTATTTAACCCTCACCACTATTTTGGGAAGTAGGAACAGTCCCCAGAGACACAGAGAAGTCAGTTCCCTTACCCAGTGTCACACAGTGAGCGTGTGGTGGAGCTGGGATTCAAACCCAGGCAACTTGGCCCCAGGGCCCATGTTCTTAATATGTGCCCATATCTTAGGATAATTTCCAGTGTTTGAATAATAAAGTGCAAACATCTTGTAGCTAGCAAGTTTTCCAGTTGTCTGGAAAACCCATCTATCCAAATACCTGGAAAACTTGTCCTCCAACAATCCCAGGTAAATGAAAGAGCGAATTAAATGGAACAGGAGCACAGGCTTCCTCATGTTCTATCTCAAGCGCTCCCTCTGCCATGGGGCTTCTCAGAGGCCCACAGAGAGGCAGACCAACCTGAGCAGGTCTGAGTCACCAGGAGGTATGCCAGGGGTGTACTTGACAATGGACATGAAATCCATGGACCCAACCACCTGCACTATGGTTATGTAACCATCTTCGAACGAACGTAATCATCTTCCTAGTGGCTCAAGGGGTATTCTGAGGTTGACATGGAGACATGTGTTTTTTAGAGGCATTTCCTTTCTGGCCTGTGTTTCTACATTGTGGTGGAAGAATCAGAGGCTCCCAGCTTCAAAAGTGAATCCTGTTGCAGGTTATGAAAGTGCCAGGATGTGGGGGAGCAGGTCAGCATGTGTCCGCTCAGGCACTGGCATTGGCCTGACTTTGCGTCCAGCCTTGGTTGCTGTCTTTGTGCTCCGGGATGCAGGAATTACCTTGGCTCTTCCTGTGGCTAAGTTTGTAGGGGTGGACTTATCACACCTTCCTGGGATGAAATACCAATTCAAGGGGTGCTTCTGATTGTAAAGGGTCTATCCATTCCCAAGGAGACTGAGGAGTTATTTTCTTGTAGTGCTGCTACCTTAGTGGGTGCAGGCTGCCAGAACAAGATGAGTTGGTGGCTTAAACAATAAACCTTTGTTTTTCACAGGTCTGCAGGTTGCAAGTCAGGTTGGAGTGGCGGCTCAGTTGGGTTCCAGCAAGGGCCCTCTTCCTGGTTTACAGACAGCAGCCTTCTTACTGTATCCTTGCATGGCAGAGAGATCATTTCTCTCACGTTTCCTTTCATAAAGGCACTGATCCCACCATGAGGGCTCCACCCTTGTGACTTCATTACCTCTCAAAGACCCCCCTCCAAATACTGTCATGCTGACGAATAGCGTTTCAATATATGAATTTTGAGGGTATGCAAACATTCAGTCCATAATAGCTAGAGTGTTAATTTATGATACACTTTCCCCCTTGGTGATATTTTCATAGTTGTTGTAAACAGGTGAGTCATGGCTAGTATATCTCACACACACACATACATGTGGTCCATCAGCCAGGCTTTAAAGCAATTCATTTTGGGGTGCTTGTGTGGCTCAGTCAGTTTAGCGTCTGCCTTCCGCCCAGGTCATGATCTCAGGGTCCTGGGATCGAGCCCCACATCAGGTTCTCTGCTTAGCAGGGAGTCTGCTTCTCTCTCGCTCTACCCCTTCCCCTGCTTGTGCTTCTCTCACTCTCTCGTTCTCTCTTTCTCAAATAAATACATAAATAAATAGAATATTTAAGAAAATAAATAAAGCAATTCATTTTCTTTTTATTTCAAGAAGATAAGTCAAAATAAAGCAAATAAAAAGGCTCAGCACATTTACTTAACTGTTACCAAAATCAGATTTCTGGCAATGTTAATTACCCCATATTCTTTCAAGCCGATCCCACTTCATCTCCCTTTCCCCACACTTGCTGCCTATTTATCTCGCATATCTCCTATTTATCTCAGTAATCCCAGGTTCTGTGTGGCCACATTTGTGCTGTTTCTAAACACTGAACACACCTCTAGTACAGAACACATCCCAAGAAGTAGTTCATTTCTTGTTGCATATCCATGGCACTTGTCTTGAGTTTCATGAAGGCAGGGTTCATAACTTAGGTAGCACCATACTTTTGTATGGGTGTGCAGAACTCTAAGATTCCTTAGGCCCCTAAGCTTCCCACCTCCCAGGTATACGCACCTTATGTAATTCCCCCTTCTTGAATGTGAATGGGACCTATGAATATGAAGGATGTCACACCCCTGATTAGGTTACATTATATGGCTAAGAAAAAGGATTTTGCAGGTATAATGAAGTTTCCATATCAGTCGATTTGGGGTTAACCCTAATAAAGAGTATACTGGTGGGCCTGCCTTAACTCGGTGAAAAGGTCTTTAAACCGGCCTGGACCTTCCCAAAGGAAAAGATTCTTCCACTGGCTTTGAAGAAGCAAGCATCCACATTTTAAGAACATGGGTCCACAATGCAAGGACCTGAGGGTGGTCTCTAGGAGTTGAGAGCAGTTCATGGCCAACAGCTATCAAAAATATGGGGAGCTCAGCCATGGAGCCGTAAGGAAGTGAATTCTGCCAACAAGTCAAAGGGACTTGGAAGTAGATTTTTCTTCAGTCAAGCCTCCGGATGGGAATGTAGCCCAGCTGACACCTTAATTGCAACCTTATGAGAGCCTTAGCAGAGACGCAGTTGAGCCATGTACAGACTCCTGACCCATGGAAACTATGAGATAGTAAATGTATGTTGTTTTAAGCCACTGAAGTTGTGGTAATTTGTTATGCAACAATAGGAAAACTAATACAGTAGGCATTTCTTAAAGTTTTGTTGGATTTAATCAGGGAATAGAATATTTAAAATGAATCTCTGCTAAAGTTTTGGCTGATTTTAAGAATGGAGACGTCTCAAAGAATTGCTGTCTTCTTATGGGTCTTCTGCCCATCCAATCAACTTCACGTACGTCCAGGGTTTTCATAAATACCAACTTCTGATTGTCTGGAAATAGGAAGTGAGAGTCTCTCCAGGCGTCATTCGGCATTCTTGGGAGATAGAATGGCTAAAAATTGATGTTGAAATGAGACCACCATCATTTTTCAGTCTGCTCACTATGTACAGAGCTCAGGATGATTAGAAAATGTAAAACACATGTGAGTGGCTCAAACCCCTTTAGTTAAATCACATTTACATAGATCAGTTTTCCCAAAGGACATAAGTGAGCTGAACTTAAGCAATTAAAAAAAACACAAACCCCAAACTAGAACCTTTTGCTAAAGCCAAAAAACATGGATGAGTTAAACCATATCAGATGTAATGGTTTGTTTTGAGAAGTGTTTGGTCTGTTGTCTGTGTGTGTGTGTGTGTGTGTGTGTGTGTTTTTAAGGCAGATAGAAAAACAGGCCTTGTAAGATCTTTGACTGCCAAGGTAGAAACCCAGTATACAGGATTTAGTTCCACCAAAGTCGTTGATACCATCAGGATCATCAGTGACCCGGGTCAGGGACGTGCTGCTGGCTCTCCATTACATTCCAGAGGCACTCTAGGGGCTGTGGCAACAAAGGGACTGTGACTGTGGCTGAAAACAAAATAGGACCCAACCTTGGCCTTGGCGATCCAACCAGAGTGAGTTCCTGGGACCTTGATAGACCACCTCAGGGGGATTCTCCTTGCTCTTCCGCCGAGTGGAAAATAAGAAACTTTCTGGTCACGGAGGGTCTTCCCTCCTATTGCCAACATTTCCAATTCCATTTGCCATTAGCTCAATGTAGCTTCCTATTTCTAAGGAAAGAGTCTGAAAGAGCCTTTTGAAGGCCTCACAGACAGTCTCAGAAGGCTTCATGGGCAGCAAAAAACTCTTAGCAAACTACAATTTGATGAGTTAAGTGTAAATGGATCAGAGACATATGGATTACATTTTTTGGGAAATACACATGGGCTTACGATGTAAAGCGGGGCAGTGGGGGTGGGGCTGGGGCGGAGAAGGGAATGCTTGGAAAAATGTGGTTTGGGTCTTGCCAATTTTAAAATGTTTGAAACAAATAATCTGAGATGTTTTGCCCAACCTAGAGCGCGGCTGGATTCACCCTTTCCTTCTGTTTACGTGCCATTTTCAGACACGGCGTACATGCCAATGCTGGTTTGGGTCTTGGGTAGATTTTTTAAAAATGCAGTTATTTTGAAAGATACTGTGTGCGTAGCTTCTGAGTGTGAAGGATGGAGTGGTGCTGGTGAGGAGATGGGCATTTAGAACTATCTCTCTGCCTCTGGGTCAAACTGTCCCTAAGCTGCTCTGGTGTATTTTACTTGAAGAAGTTCCAAAGCCAGACTGAGCTGGGGGGGAATATGGCAGCTTGAGAAAGTTGCTTAACCTCAGTCTCCCCACCTGTAAAGTAGGGATGATAGTATCTACCTCAGGGCCCGTGGGGATTGAGATGCTATGCAGTGTGGTGTTGAGAGTGTGAAGGCACGTTCCAAGGATTCCATCCCAGTCTGATACTTGGGTGAACTTGGGCAAGTTTTTCTGCCTCTCTGTGCCTCAGTTTCTTCATCTGTATGATGGGGGAGATGTTAACATCCACCACATAGGGTTGCTTTGAGAATTAAGAGTTACTACATGTAAAGAACTTGGCACAGTGCGGGGCACATAATAAGAGTTGGTTAGATGTTAAAAATTGCTTTTGTTGGTTTCTCGTGTTCTGTTAAGTCTTTGGATATTGTAGAAAATAAGTGAGCTTCACCTTGAGGCGGAGGACAAGGGCAGCACCTTACTCCAGCTGCAGGGGTCTCCTTCAGATTATGTTCCTTTCCTTACTGCTTCAATGTGTAGATGATTCTCTACTTGTTTCAACCCCAGATTAGAAGCAGGTTAAGTTTTCTGTCTGAAATTAGCCTCTTTTGGGGCGCCTGGGTGGCTCAGTGGGTTAAAGCCTCTGCCTTTGGCTCGGGTCATGATCCCAGGGTCCTAGGATCCAGCCCCACATCGGGCTCTCTGCTCAGCGGGGAGCCTGCTTCCTCCTCTCTCTCTGCCTGCTTCTCTGCCTACTTGTGATCTCTCTCTGTCAAATAAATAAATAAAATCTTAAAAAAAATTAAAATTAGCCTCTTTTTTTTTTCTCCATTCTGCGGAGGATCCTTTTCTCTCTTCTGCTTTACCACCATCTAGCCCCTAGAGCCACTTAATTCAAGAGCCCACCTAAGTCCCACTGGAGTGTGATGGAATTCTGGGTCTGAAATGGAAGAAAACCAGGAGTCTAGTGTTGTACTGGCTTAATGCAATGCTTCTTCTTGCACTTGAAGGTGAACTGGGGAAACATTAAAAAGATAATCGAGGTTTTGAGTGTGGAGCTTAGGGATTAGTAAGTGTAAAACTTTCCAGATGCTTCCAGTGTGCAGCGAAGGCTGAGAACCGTTCTAGCTAGAGCATAGAGTGGGTTTTGCTGGTGCTTCCCATGGTCAGTTCAGACCCTCACCCCTTTGAGCTTACCGGCCCTTCCTTTGAAGGCCTGGTAGGATTTCTGTCCTCCAGATCGCTGACCTTCATGCCATGAGCAAGCTTTCCTTTGGGGCGCTGGCCTTAAGGTCTGCAGAAGCAGAGCCACTTGGTCTCTGAACCCCAGGCTGGCTTTGGGTCAGAGCTGCCACCCCAGGTGGTTGGTTCCCCACCCACCTCAGCTCAGCTCTGAGGGTCTTGTCGGAATCCACGCCTTCCTCTGCCACTCCCCTCTCGTTCAGCACAGTTTTGCCTCCTCTGTTTTCTTCACTGACCTCTTTCTTCACCAACCTCTTTTGCTCTGTCACCTGTGGTTTCTGAGGCTGCAGAGTGCCCATGAAGGAAGAAGGGATTGGGAGCTCGACCTGCATTTAAGCCTCTCCCTAGCTGCTGACAACTGACTTAATCTCTCTGGGCCTCAGTTCCTCATTTGTCAAGTAGAATCATCATACCTAAATGATTGTTGGGCTGTGCAAGTTACAGGAGATGGCAGAGGGGTGACGGTTATGCTGGTGGTGGCAAGGCAAGGCTGTGGGAAGGGGGTGCTGGCGGTGGGGATGGGGGCCATGACAATGGTGCTGGTGGGGATGGGGTGGCAGCAGCCCTGTCAGTCATTTGGAGGGCCGTAGAGGTGGTGGAGATGAGCATTTGGTGGAGAAAGAGTTCAATCAAGAAAGCAAAAGCTTGGAGGAAGTACCAGTGTTCTGCTCAGAGGAACGACACCGGAAGCCAAGACAGAAGGATCTTTGTGTGCATTTGCTGAGCCAATGGGAGTAGCTGCTCGTATCAGTCGGCATTTGGTGAAGAAAGCAGAGCTCCTCTGGGTGACATAGAGTAAGGGGTTTTATATAAAGATTAGGCTTACCTAAGAGGAGAGCTAGTGGAAAAGTCTATGCAAGGCTGTTGCATCTGTGTCTGATGTTGGGCCTGAAGCTTCTATAGCTCAACAGGGTCTGCACATGGGGTGGAAAGTTGGATGTGACGTGGGGGGAGAGCAAGAACAAACTGGAACTTGCATCTGACTCTGGTCTTGACAACACAGGTGGCCTGCAGGACAAGTGGACACCCATTGTCACAGAGGCACGCATGCACCTGGCCCAGGACTCAGAGAAGCTGCAGGAGACCCGGTGGGCAGTGGAGATGCTGTAGACCCAGCCAGTGCCTACCCCACCAAGGTGAGCCAGGGGGTCTGAGCCAGTATGTGCAGGCCGCTGCTCTGCCTGGTGCCCTAATCCGACCTCCAGAGCATAACAGTCGCCGCCTCATGCTGACTTCCAGAGGCCACACAGATCTTCTCGTTGCCTGCCCGAGTTCGGAGCCAGAGAGGGAAGAAGCATGGGGACATTGTTTAGTTCCTGCGACACAGGGCATGATCACCACCACAGTGGGAGCTCCATGCTGCTTAGATGGAGTAAAAGCTTCAGAACACAGAGTGGCGTGTGCATGACACTCAGCTTTAACATCTGAAGCTCGGAGAGGCAAGGATAATGACAGCCATGCTGAGGAGCCGCTGGACACTGGATCACAGAGTCCTTTACACTCTCAGGTCATGGAATAGCCTGGCCGTTTTGCCTCATCCCCAGAAGCTGGGCTTTTTGGCCTCCTAAGTGTGTGGGGCTTTCGTTCTCTTACACCAATCCTTGACTTGGCAATCAGAATCTGTGTCAGGCTGGAAACACCTGTCCCTCTTTGGGATTGTGGTGTGACTCTGACTCCCCCCTCCCCCACCGTGAAGTCTCCTTAAATGGCTTTTTTTTGGGGCACCTGAGTGACTCAGTGGGTTGGGCCTCTGCATTCGGCTCAGGTTGTGGTCCTGGGGTCCTGGGATCGAGCCCCACATTGAGCTCTCTGCTCAGAAGGAGGCCTGCTTCCTCCTCTCTCTCTGCCTGCTTCTCTGACTACTTGTGATCTCTGTCAAATAAATAAATAAAAATTTAAAAAACAATTTAAATGGCTCTTTTCGTGGCATTCAGCCTACTCTCTGTTTCTGGCACCGATTCCTGCTAAAGCTTCTAGCCAGACCTACCGGTCTCTTTGGTGGCCAACCAGCACACGCCAGTGCTCAGAGTTAGTCTTGGGAAAGCTTCAAGCCTCATCTAACACTCTGGCTTCTGAAGCCTTCATTTACCAACGTATAATTATGATACCATTTTTATTCTTTAATTTGAGAATTGTCTTCATCAAAGATACCTTTAGAATTTAACTCAACCGTGTTCTCTCATTTTGTCTGCCACTGCTCTACCCTATGTCATTCATGGATGGGTAGCCAGGAGAAGAAGGAGTTGGTTTTGAGTTCTGCAGTGTGAAATGAGTAGTCTGAGATGTGGTAGTCAGAACTGTGTTTGCCTTTCCTTCTTTTTTTTATTTACTAGGCTACCTGTTCTGTGAGCATTTTCTCCACCTGCAAGCAATTTACACAAATTGTAAACTGTGTAGCTGTTATAATCTCTGTAACTATGACTAGAGACTGGAAAATGACCCGTTGTCATCACATGTGAAACCTCATAGGAGAGGTCCTCTCACCAGCGGCCTCTTGCCCGATACTTCTCAGAGGGTAGACAAGTTGCTGTAAGTATATGCATCTCAGTTTTCTTATCTGCAAAGTAAGTGAGTTGCGTCAAAACGTATGTCATGTTCTTTGAGGCCCCCAGGGTTGCCAGAGGACTCGCTGGGGCCTTGGGGGTGGGGAAGGGCATGGGGTCTAGGCTCCCTTAATTTCTCATTCAATTAGCAAAGAATCACCTATGTCTATTTTATATATTTGATTTCTGTGATAGATTGGATTATTGGTCAGTCAGTAATCACTCCCTCCCTTGTCTTCCTTGGAACAGACCACACTTTCCTCTCCTGCTGATTTTGGGCTTGGCCATCTGATTTACCGTGACCAATGGAATGGGGGAGGAGGTGACATGAATTGAGGTTTTAAATGTGCTTGCCAGATTTGTCTTGCCTTTTGCGTTCTTCCATTTACTAGGCGAATGGGCCCAGCGGTAGCAACTGGTCTAGAAAGACTGAGAGATGCATATGGCAGACACAAAACTGACCCATAGCCTAAGGTCCACCTACACCAGCTTATCTTCAACCTGCTGATCTGTAGGCTTGAGAATAAATGTTAAAAGCATTCTATTTTAGCGATTGGTTTGTTACACAGGATTATTACTATCATAGCTAATAGCTTACAAATAGGTTTTAATCAATAGTCAAATTCTTTGATTTAAAAGAAGTTTGAAAAGCTCTGGCTTGGCTGATTTTTCAGCTCTCTTATCCAGTTCTAACATCCTAAGTTTCATTTTCTGTGTGTATATAAGAGAGACACAGAGAGGGAGAAAGGGCTTTAGAAACAAAAGTCTCATGGAAAGAAAGAAAGAAAGAGAAACTACAAGTTTTTCTTTCTGGGGGAAGGGATGGCCATCAGGGAACAGGGAGCAGAAATGGGCAGATCCACAGTTAAAGTGTGTTTTATTTCTCTGAGTCTTCAAGTAAGCAGATTTCACCCCCGGTATTATTTTGTGCTGTTATGTCCATTTTTGTATTCCATTTACAACCTCTGAAATTCCAGGAAGAAGGTAGAAGCATAACATTGCCCGTAGCCCTGGGTCATGCTCTGTTTATTTCATGATGGACCGTTCACTTGGGCTTAACCGCCAACTGACCTTTCTGACTCCAGACAAGATGGCAAAACTTTGTTAACAGATTCAAAATCATACTTTAAAGGAAAAGAAATAGCTTACTTCCTTGGCGAAAGATACTTTCCATTCTCATTATTTGTGTCTGTGGTCACAGGGAGTTAAATTTTAGGGAATTCTTAGACAAATTTACTACTGAGGTGCGTGCATCATTTCCCTGGGGTCTCAGACCATTGGCACCCCAAGGCAAACTCTGGGTCTATGAGCTGCAGGGTGGAGGGAGGCGGAAGGTCTTAGGCTATTTTTTTTTTAATATTTTATTTATTTATTTGACAGACAGATCACAAGTAGGCAGAGAAGGAGGCAGAGAGAGAGAGAGAGAGGAGGAAGCAGGCTCCCTGCTGAGCAGAGATCCCAATGTGGGGCTTGATCCCAGGATCCTGGGATCATGACCTGAGCTGAAGGCAGAGGCTTTAACCCGCCGAGCCACCCAGGTGCCCCTCTTAGGCTATTTTTAAGCCCATTTTGCTTCAGCCCTTTGTGACATGGTTGCATTTTAAAGTTTTGAGAACATGTCAAATGTAAATAAAAAACCATCCTCCAAAGCCAACCATAAGGGATATGTGGATGCCCTCTGTTCGAATGTATAATTAAAGGGTTACCATATCATGTTAGAGGTAGGTAACCTCTGCAAGGATGAATGACATTTTGGGTCAGATCATTGGGAGATGGTTCCAGTCCCCAAAGAGAGACTTCCGGGGCTTGTGAGGACTGCATGAGGCAGACTAGGCTTTCTCTGTGGCAGAGGCTGGGTTTGAGGCCATCGCTGCCATCAGCCCATGCTCAGGTTGTGTCTTACACCAATGGCCATCTGATTTGAGGGTATCGAATGAGTTGCTACTTGTTTGTACTGGAGTGAACGCCTTTGAGGACAACAGGCATGACTTAATATTTTATAGCCAGAATTTGGTACTGCCTATACAGAGGGAATTCTGCTGTCTTGCTCTGGGAGAAATGAGTCTATGACCCACAGTGCCATTTGTGGAGAAGGTGGCTCTGGGAGATGATTTAATGTAGGTTGATTAATGAGTGTCTAGCAAAAAATGTGCCAATAGTTGTATTTATTGAGTGCCAGAAGATTTTATAATAAAGACTCCTTCCTGATAACCTCTAAAAAGAATAAAAGAATATATACTTACCCAGCTAATAGAAAGGGAAGGTGGAATTGAAAAAGAAAAACTGGGGCGCCAAGGTGGCTCTGTGGGTTAAGCCTCTGCCTTCGGCTTGGGTCATGATCTCAGGGTCCAGGAATCGAACCCTGAATTGAGCTCTTCACTTAGTGGGGAGCCTGCTTCCCTCTCTCTCTGCCTGCTTGTGATCTCTCTCTATATATATCAAACAAATAAATAAAATCTTAAAAAAAATAAAAGTAAAAAAATAAAAAGACAAAACCAAACTGGATGAAGGCAAGAAAAAAAGAGGAACACAGAACAGTTTGAACAAATAGTAAGGTTGATATTTAAATAAAAATAAGTCCATTATTACAGTAAATGTCAGTGAACTAAATATTACAATTGAAAGGTAAAGGTTGTCATATGGAGTAAAAAATAAAACCCAAGTACATGCACCTTATAAGGTGATATACCTTAAAATAAGATGTGTCTAAATGGCCACGGTGCTTTCTGAAAGCATGGTTGTAAGTACCATGACTCATAAGTTCATTTATTCCCTTTGATTTTTTAAGTCATAGTTACGAGCTCAAAATGTGGAGTAGGATAGTCCTTAGTTCAAATCCCATCTCTGCTCTACAAACTATGTGATCTTGGACAAATAACAGTCCCTTGCTTTTTCATCTGTAAAATGAGGGTAATTTGTACTTTTCTCAGAGGGATGTTGTGGGGATTTAGTGATTTTTTGGGTGTAAAGTGCTTAGCACGAGCCTGGCATGTAGTAACTGCTCAGTAAACGTGAGCTATTAGAATGACTGCTGCTGCTGGTTTTATTAACTCTTAAAAGCAGTTTTTATTAAAACTGTTGCCACTGTAGTTTTTAATACCAGGAAAATAATTACATCAAGGAAAGCATAAGCTAGAGAAAAATGTGGAAAGCGTGAAGATGTTTATTGCATCCTGCCTATAGCAATAAGAAATTAGAAACAATCTGTCTCATTCATTCATTCATTCATTCGTTCATTCATTCATTCAATTCAACAGGTATTTACTGAGATCCTACTACAAGCTAGACACTATTTCACTATTTGGGATACATTGGTGATCAAGACAGACAAAGATCCCTGCTTTTGTGATGGGGAAAGTGTAGCTAAGCTGTGGGGCAATAATCCAATGGAATGTTCTGCAGCTATTAAAAAATAGCAACGAAGACAGGGAAAGTCATAGTACGTAAAATCAAAAAGCAGATGAGGAAAACATAGATGTCTTAAATTATGCATGGGTGGAGAGAGACTAAAATGGAGCATTTGAAAATGAAAATGCCCGGAAGAGTGATGGGATCATGTTCTTTGTTTTCAATAACATACAAAATTATGAAAAAAAAAAAAGATATAAGTAATTGAAAAAACGGAATTGGCCCAAAGAAAAGCTTATGGTTTAGGAATCAAAGTGAGGCCTGTAGGCAGAAGAGGAAATTGCCTGTGTAACAGGGAAGGAAAAATTGCTCTTTCGGAAGAGAAATGACTGTTGCAGCTTCCCGGTGAGCAACAGGATTTCATGCCAGGGGAGGGCGGGTTTTTGTTAAGGAAACCCTATTAGGCAGATGAGTAAAAGAAGCTGCGAAGTCCCTTGAAAGGGGTGGTTCAGACTTAAACATGTCTGTTTAATAAAGTAACAGAAATTTCCGTTTTCCCTTGGCAGTTTGAGGGTAGAGGGAGGAACAGAAATCTGGAGCCTGAAAAACGGGGAGACACGAGCAAGGAAAGATGCAGCTGGAGGGGGTGAGAGTGGCCGGGATAGAACAGCGACTTTAAGAACACTGAGGACTAATATTCCATTTTAAACTGTTTTCTGTTGTTTTTCCCACAGTTCAGTGAAAGCAGGATTATTCAGGACAGTGATTCTCCATTCTTTTGGGGAAAGGATTGGGGGAAGGGGTAGCGTTCCAGGAGGAGACTGCATACAGGTGCACAGAGGAAACCACAATGCCAGAGACGAGATGGTGAGTGCAGTGAGAAGTCCCTTGGAGGCAGACTTGAAGTGCAGGGGGCTAGGAGACCTCAAGTCCTCCCCACCATGCCCTCCCTTGGGAATCTGGAGGAAGGCACTGTATTCCCATGGGGTGGGGCCTCAGGCCATTTTGTATGGATATTAAGAGAAGGCTGGTGCCGCAGGACATTCAGAATTCACAAACACAGGATGATCCTAGAGGTCCTGGCCAGAGGCTACCTTTTCCATATTGACCCTTCTTAAAGCCTCAGATTGCTTCATTGCCACCATTACCAACACGATCTTTCACAGAGGGCTACCCCTCTCCCTGAGTCCTGCTGTTTTCAGTGCAGCAAGGTCTGGGATCAGTTCTACCTTTCCATGAAGCTCTTAGGGTTGATGAGTTTGGCAGATCGTTTGGCCACATAGCAGGAGGTTGGGCAAGTCTGGGTGGATGGTGGGCTGAGGAGAGAAGGGAACAACAGCAACCAGGCACGAAGAAGAGTGACTTTGGGGCACTGAGGCTGATGGGCTGTGGAGGCTGATGGTGGAGGTGGTGGAAAGGGGAGGTAGCATGAAATTTGCTAGGACTACAGGGAACTGGCATCTCCACTCTGACTCTTGCTCCCAGGGAACACTGTGATAATGGTCCTTTTAAGAACAATGCTCAACTTAAAGGCTTTTAGAATAGCAAGCTGGTGCCTTGGTGTACCCAGGTAGGGGCAGGTGGGGGTCAACTGTCCCAGGTGCAGACCATAAGGGTTAAGGAGGGGAGGGCATTGTCTGCAGAGATTTAAAAAAAACAGTAACGAAACAAACTGATTTTTATCATCCTCACATGCCAACAGTTCACTGTGGTGATGAAATACACATCCCTGCCCGGACCGCTAGTTCAGCCTGGCCTTGTCCTCCCGCCCGCCGCTGCCGTGGGATGGAGAACAAGGGAGGCGGGGAATCCAGAAGTGGCACGTGCAGGAAAGAAACCCAAATTCCTCAAACTGGTAAATAAGAGGTTTCTCAGGACTGAACTTGAAGAACACGAAGCTGGCCAAGGGTGGGACAAGAAAATCCTCGGGAGGCAGCGGCTGAGCAGAGGTTAAGCAGACATCAGTGCCAAGGCGGTGGCGGGTTGGTAAATAGGCAGCTCACAGCTTCCCCAGGCATGCAAGATCAGTGTCTTTTCAGAAAAGACCTCATCTAAGCTGTGGCAGGGGAAGAGGGCTAGTGCTTCTTGTGTGAAAGACCACGTTCCCAGCAAGATCTTGAGAGGATGTCCTTAGAAATGACGGGGAAGGTGCATTTGACCATCCTGTAGACCCCAGAGTGTTCCACGGGGTGGGAGGAAGCCCAGATCCCTTCTCAGTCCTCCTATGTCTAGGAGATGGGGGCCCAAAACAGTGTACACTGACTCGTTGCAGAGTGTGGTCCCTAGCAGCAGCAGCAGCAGCAGCAGCAGCATCCAGAAGTTCGTTAGGAATGTAAATTCTCAGATCCCACCAAGGTGACCTACGGACATACCGACTAGAGTCAGAGACATGGGTCTGGGGCCAGCCCTTTCTATTTTAATAAGCCCTCTTATGGGTGATTCTGATATCCACTAAAGTTTGAGAACCACAGGTTGGGAGCTGACTCTGGGGTTTGGTTCCCTCGGGGCACTGGTGGCAGCTCACCCCCCACCCTTGCCCCCATTCTGGGCACCTGGAGCTCTGGGGCGGCAAGGGTGAGTGATATGACAGCTCTAGTGAAGAAGACACAGATCATCTTTTTTTTTTTTTTTAATTTGTGAACAACATTCACTACTACGTCTGTGTTATGAAAGCTTCCAAGGAAAGACAATTTAATCATTCATGTCAGTGTCTCATTCTTTTTTTTTTTTTTTTTACAAGCCATTTTTTTAATTAGATTCAACAGAAACAAAATTACTCCAATAAGTTGCTTTAAAATAATGTTTCGGTATCTGTAGTTGACTAGTACTTCATTCTTTTTATATCTGGGAAATTTAATCTAATGGTCTAACCCAATCCTTATTGTTTGGGCAAGTTCTTTAGATTGTCTAACCTAAATCTCCTCTACTGTCCACACATATCTCAGTTTGTGGTGATTTGGTATTAGCAGCCATGGGAAACGCATGAATGAGGCTCTGGGCCTGCAGTCAAACTAGGGCGGCCCATTTTCCCCAACTCCAAGAAAGATCCTACAGTCTCTGGCCTGAGGAGTTAGGTTGGGATGTGGGGCTTTTGGTGAGATCCTGGCTGCACTGAATCTTGGGAGGTCTTTGATTGGGCATGGTGGAAAGTCTGGATCCAGGGGGCATCAATGCTCATAGCCACTTTCAAGGACGTTCTCAGGGTAGCACCGATAGCCTGGGTATCAATATGGCAGGTGGTGTAGAGAGACACAGCTCTGGTGGAATTTGCCGGGTCTGCCCCAGGAATAAGTAGGCAGGAGAGGCTCAAATTCTTATTTGGATTTGTTTGAAACTGTGCATCTTTCTTGGGTCTTGAATATCCCTTGCTCTCAGGAGAGCTCAGGACAGTCTTCATTCTACCCCAGCCAGATCACTTAACGTTGGTGCAACCTCAGATAAGTTATATAACTTCCAGCTTTGGTTTCCTCATTTAGAAAATGCACTTTGCCATGTTGTAATCAAGAGAGCTGCTACAAAGTATAAATAAGACAATATATAAAGCAGGTGGCACACGGTGGGACAGTGAGTCTTTCTGAAGAAGGACAGTTGTGGGGGTTCTCTCCGGCTTGGTGATTGGTTGTAGAACTAAATATGAGTACCTTCCTGCCGGCTTATGTGGGACCCAGGGTTAGTCAGAGATTTAGAGCTGCTGAGAGGGCAGTGAAACAGGCAATCTTTAGCCCTTTGAAATAAGACCTACAGATGATTTATTCCTCTCGGTTTTAGGGAAAGAATGTGAGAGGGGAAATTGCAAAGCCCAAGGCATTGATGGGTTGGGTTCTTGGGACCTCAGTGGTGGGAAAGGAGAGGGAAGAGGAGCAGAAGAGCTTCGGGTCACGCTAGCCACTGATTCCGCAGAACAGACATCTCTCTTATATACCTACCACTCTAGAGTGGACTAACCATGGTAGGAGCCTTCCCCCACTCCCCCAGGACTGAAATTAATTAAATTAAATTTCTGGGTGCTCAAAGCCCTTCACTCTGGACCCTTACTCATTGGACACCACCCTATGAGCTCCTGAGTAAGCAAGAGTTTACAATAGATCCCTGAGAATCCAGAGGATGATACTCCAGTACTTTCTGATTCCCCAAATTTGAGAATAAAATGAAAGTAAGACAATCTACAAAGTCTTGATTTTCTTTCTTTCTTTTTTTTTTTAGAGATTTTATTTATTTGACAGAGAGAGATCACAGGTAGGCAGAGAGGCAGGCAGAGAGGGAGGGGGAAGCAGGCTCCCTGCTGAGCAGAGAGCCCGATGCGGGGCTCGATCCCAGGACCCTGAGATCATGACCTGAGTGGAAGGCAGAGGCTTAACCCACTGAGCCACCCAGGTGCCCATCGATTTTCTCTTAATTCAGATTTCCATGAAGATATTTCCATGAATCTCTTAATTCAGATTTCCGTGCTTGCCCTCACATTATGAACTGTAGTTAGCCACCTTTCCGAATTTCCCCAAAAGTCTTATCTCTCACCTGATAGATGGCATTTTTCACATTGAAACAAATTTTTAAAAATCACTTGTCAGAGTCGCTTTGTGTGTGTCTTCAGTGAGAAGAGAGCCATGGAGCGGAGTCCAGCGGTGGCCTCTGGACAGCTGTCTGGGCTCTTTTTACCAGCTGCAGACTGGAACCTTCACAAAGTTACAAATAGCTACATTTCCTAGGACTTTGGAATTGTTTCAAACTGTGAGTTTAAATGAAATGAAGCTGCCCCTGCCCCCTCCCCCCGGGGTGGCTCAGATGGTTAAGCAGCTGCTTTCGCTCCCATCATGATTTCAGCATCCTGGGTTCAAGTCCCATATCCGGCCCCCAGCTCAGCGGGGAGTCTGCTTCTGCTTCTGTTTCTGCCTCTGCCTTTCCCCCTGCTTGTGCTTTCTCTGTCAAATGCATAAATAAAATTTTAAAAATAATAAATGAACTGAAGCTGGTGTTCTGAATTGCCAAGGTCCTAACCTCCCTCTGCACCCCACATTAACCACTTTGGTCTCCAACTGAAATCCATCTGACTGAGCTAACACTAACACAAGCTCATCTGAATGAGTTTTAATTTGGTAAAGGATCAAATGTGAATGAAGACTTTTTTGGTTTTGTTTTTGTTTGTTTGTTTGTTTTTTTTTTTGAATTGTTATTTGGGGAGATAGTTTTTATTCCACTTTTGTGTACTTTGTATAGTCTTCTGGCTATGATTTTTAAAATAAAGAAATTGTTTCATTGAGGTATAGTCAATATGTAATATTATTTTCAGGAGTACAGAAGATTGATTCAACAATTACATACATTACAAAATGCCTCCCACGATAAGCGTATTACAGTATTATTGCTCACATTCCCAGTTTTTCATTCCCATGACATTTATCGTACAACTGGAGGTTTGTATCTCTTAACCTCCTTCACTCATTTTGCTCATCTCCTCACTTCTTTCCCCTTTAGTAACCTCTCAGTTTGTTCTGAGTCTGTTTCTGTCTTTTGATTTGATTTGTTTTTTAGATTCCATATAAAAGTGAATTCACATAGTACTTGTCCTTCTCTGTGTGGCTTATTTTACTTAGCATAATACCTCTAGGTCCACCCATGTTGTCATGAATGGCAAGATTTCATTCTTTTTTATCGTTGAATAATATTTCATCGTAAATATATGCAATATTACAAATTACATTAATATTATATTACATATTACAATATTACATTAATATTACATATTACAAATATTACAATAATATTTTGTTGTAAATATAAATATATTGTAAAGAAAATATACATTTTCTTTATCTATTCATCTATCGATGGACATTTGTGTTGCTTCCATAAATTGGCCATTGTAAATCACATTGCAGTACACATAGGGGTACACATATATGTTTTTGTTTTCCTTGGGTAAATGTCCAGCGATGGAATTGTGTGGTACTTCTATATTAAGTTTTTTGTGGACTATCCACAGAGTTTCCCACTGTGGCTGCACCAGTTTACGTTCCCACCAATAGTGAATGAGGTTTTCCTTTTCCCTGTATCCTCGCCGATACTTTTTATTTCTTGTTTTTTTTAATACTAGCCATTCTTACAGATGCAAGATGATCACTCATTGTGGCTTTGATTTGCATTTCCCTGATGATTAGGGACATTGAACACATTTTCCTGTGTCTGTTGACCATCTGTGTATCTTCTTTGGAAAAACACCTATTCAGGTCTTCTGCCCATTTTAATCAGGTAATTTTTCTGGTGTTGACTCCTGTGAGTTCTTTATATGTTTCAGACATTGACTGCTTATCAGATGTGTCATTTGCAAATATCTTCTCCCATTGAGGTTGCCTTTTTTTTTTTTTTCCTTGCTGATGACTTCTTTGGCTATGCAAAACTTTTGAGTTCAATGTAGATTTTTAAAAAATAACTGCCATGGGGGCACCTGGATGACACAGTCCTTAAGTGTCTGCCTTGGCCTCAGTTCGTGATCCCAGGGTCCTGGTCCTGGAAACGAGCCCCACATCAGGCTCCCTGCTTGGCGGGAGGCCTGCTTCTCCCTCTCCCACTCCCCTTGCTTGTGTTCCCTCTCTCACTCTGTCTCCCTTTGTCAAGTGATAAATAAAATATTTAAAATAAATAAATAAATAAATAAATAACCATGCTGCAATGGCCATTAGGAAAAGAAGTCCAGCTGTACATGAGGGGTAGGATAAATGAAAGAAAATTTTTAATGTAAACTTGAAGCATTCAGAAGATATTTATTAATAAATTGACATTTATTAGTAATAATAAATTTATTACTAATAAATGTCAATTATTAATCACATTAATTTCTAAGAAGATGAAAGAGAAGTTTTTTGTGCCAGGTACAGTTGTAGGTACTGGATAATACAACGATGGTATCAGGTCTTTTTCTATAAATCTCTAGGTCTTTCTACTTTCCTCACCATTAATGGATATATATTATAAAGTTCAGTGATGCTTATAGAGCCTGGAACAGGTGTCATATTAATTTTACTAAAAATCAGTAGCTCCAGACTGGGGTGATTTAGCTCCCCAGAGGACATTTGGCAATGTCTGGAGAACCAAACTATAAGGCTACTCGTGTCCACCGGGTAGAGGCCAGGGATAGCTCAAAATGTTTTATAATGCATACTCTCACTTACACTCTAACAAAGAATTATCCACACTTAAATGTCCATGGTGCTGAAGTTGAGATCCCCCGCTGTAAATCACGATTCTCCGCCTTTGAGAGCTAATGTTTAATGAAAAATGTTACTGATAAGAGTGTGTTGAATTTGGCCTGCAGGAGACAGGAACATTCAAGATGTTGAACTCTAGCTTGTGTGTAAGTACAACACCAAACACTATCTTTGTAAATGGTATTCATGGTCATTTGCTGGAATTTTAAAAAGAGTAAAACAAATCGATTCTGATTAGGTTTGGGACCTGGGTTTGTTACTTAAGCACCCTGGGTCTCAGTTTCCTCCTATAAAACGGAAAGTTGACAATACCTGACTTGTAAGGTACTGTTCGGTTTTTACACTCTGGGCCTATAAAAGTGAATGAAATGCTCAAATGTTGCCCTTCCTGTCCTCTGGGTGCTGATAACCAGGCCCCCTGGCCTGCCGATCCTTCCCATCAGGGTGACTTTTCTTTTACGGCCTCTCATTACCTGATCAATTTCCGGGCGCATTTTTATAAAAAATGATACAATCCAAAGTCTCCGGGCTTTCAAATAGCTCCCAGTAAGTTAGAACTCAATAAATATTTCATGGTTAAACCCAAAATAGCAACCTGGCTCCTCCCTACTATTAAACAGATTGAAAAAGTCCCCACAGTGGGAAGTGGTGGGAAAAGAGTATCTCAGCCATTGAAGACATATGTGGAGAGGGTGGTTTTATCCTGCTGGCTCTATCAAAGACACAGACTCCTAAAGTGTATTCAAGGGTGACCTGTCAAGATCAGCACTTTGTCCAGATAAACGCAAGGCCTGGAGACAGAGGTAATGCATATGCATATGTTCGCATTTTGGGAAGAAGAGGCCTTAGTTTCCAAGTCTTTGTTATGGCTGTGTAGAAATAAGCCCATTAATAAATCAGAACTCAGTAATAAGCACTGTGTAAATAAGTTTAATAATCCTCTCTGACTTGAATCCAAGTATCAGGACTGCCAACAGTTGGTTGAAACTGGTCCCTTCTGTGAAAGATAAATTGGGTGGAATAGAAATATCCTACTGAGAAGTTAAAAGCCTTCTCATTGACGACTAGCCTCTGGAAACATTCATCTAAAAACCAACAAAATTGCTATCCTTGCCCATAGGAATCTGTTCTTCTATGGATTTGCTAATAGTTGGTTGGCCCGGGCACTTAATAATGATCAAAGGTGGACAGAGAAGTTCTGCGCCATTGACTAGACGAAGAAGGGTTTTTGGAATATACCGGCTGGGGCCTGCTCCCATGGTTCCTTGGACATCCGAGAGCCCATTATCCCATTCCCCTGCCCATCAGATTGTTCTGGGCAGCCCTCCCCCAATCTGGCCCATTCTGCAGAACTTTAAGGCAAAGCTGGCACTTGGAAACCCCAGTTTCATGAATGTCTCAGTTAGATTTCTGGTCTTAATTACGGGGTTGGAGAAGTGATGTGTGCTTTCTAAGATTAGCTTTTACACCAGCTACTGTAACTGGCTGGGCTCTTGCAGAAGCAGCCTGGCAGCTGGAAAGAAATGGCTTTATGTGATGGGGCAAAGAGTCATCCGCGCTTTGGGGGAAAGCCTTTTACAGAAATCCTTTTTAAACCATAAACCATGGTTTATGTGTGCTGGCTGAGGATTTTGACTTGGAAAGGAAGAGGGTAAATAAATGATAGTAGAGGCAGCTCCTGGGGCGGCCGAAGAGAGAGAGAAAAAAATAATAAATGAGAGTAGTGGGTCAGTTATATTTTTTTTGAAAGTTTGGAGGTTAATGATTTCAGGACCATTCCGAGAAGCATTACAGCATAGGATCTGTTTCAACCAGATGTTTCCTTCATGCGGCACACGTGATTGAGTACCGGAGGCTATGGCTGGGCTGTGTAAAAGCGATACAGTGGTAACCACCCGGCCTCAGTCCGGGCCCGCAGGGGTCCTGTAGTCTAGTCTTCGCCCACTCGTTTTCACCTCACTGACATGACTGCCATCCAGTTTTTCGTTTGGGCACTCGGATCATCTCCCTTCTGCCACAAAATAAAACAAACCACCCAGAGGCTCAGTGACGGCAAACAGGCGGTGTTGAGTAAGCCTATGCGTTCGCAGGACGGGAGTTTAGGCTGGACGAGTCTGGGCAATGCTTCCCGTCTTGCTCTCGCTCACTAACAGGATCCACTCGAGGGCCGGCTGATCTAGGACCGACTCAGCGGCGAGGCTCGTCGGGTCTCCGCGGAGATGACGCACACGGCGGGTCTGGCAGCTGATTGGCTGTTGGGTGGGGGCCATTGGGTCATGTGCTTCTCCTCGTCCAATGGGCTAGCTTGGGTGTGTTCTCCAGCGGAGCCCGCGCGGGAGTGCCTTGTTTTGAAGCCTTAGCTTGTGTCAGGTCGGAGAAAAGGAAAGTCAGGAACTGGGAGCGAAGGCGTCGGGAAGTGTGTGCCGCCCCTTGATCCGGGGAGCTGGGCCTTTTCTTTTACAGTGAGTAATGGGCAAATATTAAGACTAATCTGAAAACAGGGGATGAAAGTTGAAAGTGACGCTGGAGTTCAATAATGTCAAAGTCCCTTCAAAGAAAGACCCTTTGTCTAACTGCTTGTTTATTTGCTGCTTTTATTGAAACACTAGTGTCCGTAGGTGGATGGAAATTTTGTAGTGTGGGGGTGCGCCTGGCTCCAGAACAGTTTTCAGGAAACAAAAACCTCCCCGCCTCCCCCACCCAGTTCAAGCGCCAGGGCCCAGTGGCTTTGCTCTTTTGCTCTTTGGACTTGCATACCCAGTGCCCTGCAGCTACCCTGTAAATGTGTGTTTTTCTCTCTAAGAAAGAATAAGTGTGAGTCTAAAGTGAGTACTTGTGGATAAGATGAACTGATGATCATCTCCAAATACAGGAAAAACAATTTTTCAGGGGACTCCACCCCCAAGGGTAGGGCTTGAGAATTCAGGACCCTGAGATGAAATCAGGAGTCAGTAGCTTAACCCTCGCAGCCCAGGAACCCCCCCCCCCCTTTTTTTTTTAATTTTAAACATTTATTTAATTTTATTATTTTTATTTATTTTAATTATTATTCTTCTAAGATTTTGTTTATTTACTTGACAGAGCACAAGCAGGGGGAGTGGGAGAGAGAGAAGCAGGCTCCTTGCTGATGCTTAACCAACTGAGCCACCCAGGCACCCAATTTATTTCTTTTTAAAGATTTTATTTATTTGAGAGTGAACCAGGAAGAGCTCAAGCAGGGGGAAGGGCAGACGGAGAAGCAGATCCCTCTGAACAGGGAGCCTAATATGGGGCTCATACCAGGACCCTGGGATCATGACCAGAGGTGAAGGCAGATACTTAAACGGAGCCCCTCAGGCATCCTGGAGAAACACTTTTAAATACATATTTTACCACCAGCACCAGGAAGATGGGTATGTATGTCTCTATATCCACATCTGTAATTAAGCCTAGCAAATGAGGCTGTGCCGGAGTGTTCATTAGTGTTTCTATTTCAAACAAGCTACTTTTCAGGGTTGAGGTTCATGCTCAGCCAAACCTTTCTGGAGTTGGTATTTGTAGTTGAGATAAAATATTTTTTCCTTTATTCAAACTTCAGCAACAAAATCGTTTGCTATGATTCTCAACCTAGACTGCACCTTAGAATCACCTAGGGACCTTAAAAAAAGAAAAAAAAAAAAAAGAGTCCTAATGCTAGGATCTCTGAGGTTAGGACACAGATATCAGGATTTTACAAAACTCACAGGTGATTCTAATGTATAAGCAAGGTTAAGAATCGCTGCAGTGAGCTTGGTTTGTGACATCCCCTATGTGGGTGTTTTCTTTGTTGGCTTTAGAGCTTTCACAGTGTTTTTCCCGCTCCTGCCTCTCTGCCAGTGCCTCTGTGCTGGAAGAACCACCCCATCCCTGATTGCTAATCTTCCCTGTGGCTGTGGTTTTCCCCAGGAGCCACTACAATGCAAAACAAGTTCCCTACAACTGTTCTTTGCATTTTCTCCATTGGTTTCTGCTGCCCGCCTACTGGCTTTTGTGTTGGTCTCTGCTTACTCATTCCCCAGGGATGAAGTTGTGCAGAGCAATGCCCTGTTCCTGGGAAGACCAGCACACCAGGTACCATGACTTGGTACTGAGGAGCCTGCATTTAGGTCCCTTTCACTAGGCTTTACCACAAAGGCCACCTTTCCCAGGTGCTGTGATGAATACACAACGTAATCCCTGTGGAACCAGCAGATTGCATGAGCTGGACTTCTTAGGGGAGAAGCAGAGAGTTCTATTACTCTTGCTCACCATTGCTTTTCAGATGGGTTCTTTTGGCCTTTCCTTCCCTGTCACTGGAACAATCCATAGATGTCTGCTCACTTTCAGGTATTTTAGCTTTGCTTTCTGGTATTAAACAATTACAGTGCAAATCAAAATTTCAATTTTCGTTCAACCCCAGACCTGATCAGTCTTGGGAACTTGTGTGAGAAAAAGTGGAATGAGCTTTGTTCTGTGATTTCTCTTTCTTGTTGTTTCTTGCTCTTTTGTCTCTATTTTTGCTGCTGCTAGTGCTTTGTAGTTTTCGTCTGATACTAGTGCATTTATATTCTGGGGTTGATGTATGCTGGCTTTCTCTCTCTTGGCGTGCTTTGTTTTAGGACCCCTTTTCCTAAAATGGTGTCAGGTACTGCCTGCTGCGTTGCTCCCTGACTTGCAGGCTCACCTTCCTACTGACCATTCCCTTCCCTTGAGCTTCTTGCTGCTGGGATCACTTTGACTTTGGAGTTGAATCTTTTTAAGGTGGCTCATGTGGAGCTGTCCTCCATGATGTCCACAGCTCCTGGGAGATGGTTTCTATTTTCTGCTCACCCAGCTCTGGAAGGGCAGGCTGTGCTCAAACCTTTTCATGCTCTGCTCTGGTTGCAGTGCTAAGAGGTCTGAGTTTCTGCAGGTTCACGTGCATCACGCTGAATGGCAAAATGTTCATCTCTTTCAGGCAGATATACCCACCCTCTAAGGCCTGAATGGAGGTGGGAATGGCTCTCTGTGTCACCCAACTGAAGTGAACAGGATTTTCTAAATACAAGGTCACAACTCTCTTTCCAGAATCCTTGCTCCCCAATTTTACTTCACTTATTTTTAGTTCCTTGTTTTGGCTACAGATAAGTGGTGGACTATACGGATCATAGAACCAGCTTTCCCACCTCTGGTTAAATTGTGAAACAATGCCAAACTCTCAAAAAACCCTGAAAGGTCACTGTAAAGAACTTCTAGCACCTCGAACTTTTGAAAGTAAATTTCCTACCTATATGCTTTCATCCTAGAATATTTTAGAAGGTGTTTCCTACAAAGAAAAGGGACATTTTTCTATGTAACCACAATACAACCAATAGGATCAGGAAATTCACATTGATACCTTGTTATCATCTAACCTCACACCTTGTTCAAGGTTTGCCAGTAATCCTAATAATGTTCTTAGAGCAACAGGATCTGGTTCAGAATCCTGAACTGGATTTAGTTGTCATCTCTTAGCCTTCCTTCAGTCTGGAACACATTTGGATTTTTATCAACTTGACACTTTGAAATTCAAAGACCAATTATTTTGTAGCACATCCCTCAATTTAGATCTGACGTTTCCTCATGATTACATTCAGATTATGCATTTTTTTGGACAGACATACCACAGCAGTTAGGTTATGTTCTTTTCATTGCCTTTTATCAAGTGGTACAGATGCCTCTTTATGCTATTCCTGGTGTCGTTGCCTTTGATCACTTAATTAAGTTGGTGTCTTCTAGGCCCTCCCCCTATAAAGTTACTCTCTTCCTCTGTGTAACTGATACATATTTTGTGGGAAGGTATTTTGAAGCTGTATAAACATCTCATTCCTCATCACACATTCATTGATTCATCTATTTATTTACATCTATACAGACTCATCATTTCCTATTACATTGAATGAATTTTGATTCTTATATATTTTGATGCTCAGATTGTCCCTGGTTTGGCCATTGGGATCACATTCAGGCTGGCTTCTGCATTCTTTTCCCAAAACCCTGTTATCCTCAGAGTGCTTCCTGGCTTTCTGGCAAAGTAAGATATTCTCAGGTCACCTTAACTTTCTGTGCTCCAGCCCGAGAATCAGCCATTTCTCTGAGAAGCCCTGGACCCTTTTGGTAGAAAATGTTATTTTAGAAGTCAAGGTCTGAGTGCTAAATATGCCCCTCGTTCTTGGAGGGATTGCTGCTCCCAGACTGTCTCAACAGCCAGAGCTCTGTGTATGTGTGTGTGTGTGTGTGTGTGTATGTGCGCGTGCATGAGTGTGTGTTGGTGTATACACACATGAACATCTCCGTCTGTTGAAAACCATGAGTTCACACAGATGTCTCCAATTGTAATCCAACACCAGTGCTCAGGCTTGCCTTCCCCCTTTCTGTATTTATAACTCTCCCAACAGTGCGGGAACCTCACTTTCATTATATATGTATTTACTCATTTGGTTAATTTATTCATATCCAACCAATCTCCCCTATCTGCTGCCATCCCCTCCCCAGCAGGGCTGCTCTTCTCACTCTGTTGAAACTCTGAAACCCTACTCTGAGCCCCTGTGGCTTCCCTCACCTCCACCCCAGAACTGTACCTTGCTTTGCCCCAGCTAATGGCTTTAGGACTGAATTGTTCAGGAAGGGAACAGGAGCTCAATAGCCACTGAACCAGTTTTGAGTCACCAGTTAGCAAGTCTCACATAGAGCACAGGGGGTTTCTCTCTGGGGTTTATAGATGCCCAGAGGGTGCATATAGAAAATCCAGGAAGACTCCTGGATTTTTGAGAAATCACATCTTTATTTTCTAACTTATAACTGCATTTTATTGTTTCCCTCCAATATGAAGGTAGGCAGCACACCACCGTAGTATCAGCAGTGACTGTGACTTGTCAACAAAAATTATACATACATATGTTTTTTTTTTTTTTTTAGATTTTATTTATTTATTTGACAGAGAGAAATCACAAGTAGGCAGAGAGACAGGCAGAGAGAGAGGAGGAAGCAGGCTCTCCGCTGAGCAGAGAGCCTGATGCGGGACTCGATCCCAGGACCCTGAGATCATGACCTGAGCCGAAGGCAGAGGTTTAAACCACTGAGCCACCCAGGCGCCCCCATACATATGTTTTTTTAAGTAGGTTCCACACCCAGCATGGAACCCAAAGTGGGGCTTGAACTCATGACCCCGAGATCAACACATGGGCTGAGCTCAAGAGTTGGATGCTTAAGCAATTGAGCCGCCCAGGTGCCCCCACACATATTTCCATATAACAGTTGTTGCAGAAACTATTAGTGCTCATCACTCTTTTAAGATGATGGTAGTTATGAGCTGCTCCTTTAGCTCTTATTCAAAAGTCAGTCTGCGTTATCACAAAATTATTTTTAAGTTATTTTGGTAATTGTCTTTCAACATATTTAGTGTCCTTTATAATCTTTATAGATTTTGTTTTGTGCCTTAAGAATTATTATCTTGAAGAGTCCACAGTCCTTACCAAATTGCCAAAGGAGTACAGGGGAACAAAAATGTTAAAACCTACCCTTTAGTTCTTCTCTTACATATGAATGTGTGTTCCTCTATGTTAAAACTTGGGCTCTGAACTTGATGGGAAAATCAACCTCTAAGAAACTGTGGCATACATCTGAAATGACTCTCCTTGGTAGGTTGAGGGTCACTTCTGGGGTAATAACCCTCTGGCTGCCTGGCCTTTCTGCCTCTGGGCTGAGCATATGCTCCTGAAGCCAGAGGACCCTGGGCAGGGAGACGCAGAAAATCATTGCCAGGTAAACCTGCTTGTCACTGACCTTTGGGGTGGACTGAGAGGATATGGTTGGACCACCAATTTGTCTGCCAGCTGCATTCCTTTCCCTCTGGGTCTCAGCTCGTTTGTCTGTAAAACAGGGAAGCACAGTCTCTACTGCAATATGAAGAATATGCTTGGCTTTGGAGGTGGACAGCAGGAACCACAGGAATGGAAGAGCCCACTGGTTTGTATCTTCTCAGATGGTGGGGTTGAGGGTGTTGCCCTGAGCGTCCCCTCTCTCCTCACCCCTCTTTCCTGAGGTGCCAGAGGAAGGGGGAGAGGAGGAAGGCCAAGAGCTCTAACAGGCTGGCTGGTGGTCAGTCCATTTGGGGATGAGTCTGTTCCTCCTCCCCATTCCCTGCCTCTGGGCCCCAGAAAGTCTATTCTGCAAGTGAGCTGTACTGTCTCTGCTTGCTCTCCCCCAGATTGAGTTTCTAGACCTTCATGACACTCAGGTTACAGCTTGGCCTCGTTCAGGGTATCACTTTCTGTGACATCCTCTCTATAAAGCCTCTTCGGCACTCTCTCCCCAGAGGTTCTTGACCCACATACTCAGAGCAGTTGGCTCTCTCTGGCAGAAAAGTAACATAAAGTGAGTGAGGGAAGCGGGAGGTATAGCAGAGGACCTCTAAGGGCTTCTATTTCTAGTTCTATTTCTACTATTGGGACTCTATGGCATTAGGAAATGTGTCAGAACATAGGCAGCCAAGTGGGTGTTGCCCTTCCAAGTGGCCACATAGAGAATACCATTGCTTACAACATGAATGTTGCTTTTTTGTTCCCCCCAGAATTATTTTGTAGAGCTGGTTTATGAGCCATAAAAGAGAACTGTGCATATTGTTTTATCTTCCCATCTTTTCAGCAGAGGTACTATTACTTTATTTACCATGCTTAGTTCAAGTGGCTTTTGGTTATTTCCAAAAGTCTAATTTATCTGCAAAGACTGAAGATAATAGATATCATCCACAGAGTTCTTACTATGTTCTAAGCACTGTGGTACATGGATTTTCTCATGAAAGTCTTATGAAATCATTGCAGTTATTTTTTTCTTCCATTTTTACAGATGGATAAATTGAGGTATTAAAAAGTTAAAGCTTGTTCAACATCACATAGCTTATAGAAGTTGAATCTGAGATTTGAACTCAGCAGTAAGACCAGTGTCTATACTCTTTATTGATGAACTTCTTCTTCTTTCTTTATTTTTTCTAAGAGAGGGAGGTGGGTGGGGAGGAGCAGAGGAAAAACAAGAGAGAGAATCTCAAGCAGGCTCCACACTGATTGTGGAGCCCGACACGAGGCTCAATCGCAATACCCTGGGATCATGACCTGAGCTGAAATCAAGAGTCAGATGCTTAACTGACTGAGCCACCCAGGCATCCTGATGAACTTATTCATTAATTACCTTATCCATTCCATAATACATGTCAGGCACTCTTCTAGGCACTGAGGATTCATTCCTGGACAAGATAGATGAAAGTTCCTGCCTTCTTGGAGCTTAAATTCTAATAGAGGAGAGAGAAATAAAGAATAAGTAGGTTATATAGTATGTTAGAATTTGATTTAGGAAAACTGGGAAAGGGGGATTGGATGGCCGATGAAAGTTGAAATTATAAAGTAAAGGGTCTGCATAAGCCATTTGAACAAATATTTGAAGTAGTTGGAGTGAACAATGTTATCTGGAGGAAACTATTTCAGAGGAAAAGCAGTGTAAAGGCCCTGAGGCAGGAGTATGTTTGAGAAACAATTGGGTACACCTCCAATTTTGAAGGGACTTCTAGATCATTGGGAAGATGTTGGCTTTTATTGAGACAAGCAGGAGAAAAGTTGCAGTATTTTGAGCACAGGTATGATATGATCAGGATCACCATTATGGAGGAAAACTATAAGCAGAGAGGGCAGTTATCTGTTATCTGCAGACAGATGTAACCAGGCTGTTTCTCAGGTGAGACGGTGGTGGTTCAAACCAGACCCAGAGGGCATCTGTGCATTCAGCAGTTACCTTAGAAGTCGCTACCAGGTGTGTTAATTTTTCTTCAAATTGGGCAAAGCCTGAGTAATTCAGAGGACCTGGCCAAGTCTCTCTTTAACAACAGATTTGGAAGCAGCAGAGTAAATAAGAGAATGTGTTTGGCAAAGAAAACCGTCACCAGCGTGGCTGCTCACCATGCTTCCGATGGATCCTTGCAACAGGAGTTCTGTGACAGGAGACTCTAGACTCAGATGAGCCTAAAAAAGGGCAAACGAGGACCCAAGACAGGCTTCCAATTTTGTATTGGGAAGGTGGAGAAAAATGCAAAAATGGGGAGAGAAATATGCAAAAATTCGTGAAGGTTTGGGGGTGGGGTGGGTCTTTTGAGTCCAGAGGAAACTGGTGTCCGTGTGCCCACAGCGGACACAGGTCTGTGTCGGGCATGCGGCTCAAGCGGAGTGTGGCCAGATACTGGTGGCCATAAGTCTGGTGCAGTCATGGGGGTGGATGAGCAGAGGAGTTCTCATGTGTGGACATGGGACAGGGCTTGGGGTCCCAGGTTTGGAGAAACAGAGGGGATTTGCCAGTAGTTTATCTGG
The DNA here is from genome assembly GCF_964662115.1 of Mustela nivalis. Lineage (NCBI taxonomy): Eukaryota > Metazoa > Chordata > Mammalia > Carnivora > Mustelidae > Mustela > Mustela nivalis. The sequence continues at coordinate 150,960,466 of NC_139022.1, read as the reverse complement.
GCCGTGATGGTTGAACTCACTAGTCTGGCCTCTGGCTAGGTTTGCAGGGGGCTTCCTTTGGGCGTGGGCTAACAAACCATTGGCATGAGGCCAATGGCTGTGTGGGGATACAGTGGATAGTGGCGCAACTCGATACCAACCAAGCCTACATGCAGAGGTTTTCGGACATTCTTAGGACGAATTCTTGTTTTTGTTAGCAGATAAGGAGGTTTTATTTTTTTATTTTTTTTATAAACATATATTTTTATCCCCAGGGGATCAGGAGGTTTTAATGAATAACTAACATGGTGTTTTATATTATCTGTCAGTTACCTTTATCCATGCTCTTTCTTGTTGGCATGAAGGGAGATAAGGTCATCATAACTGTAGGATTCTGTAAATGCCAAATGTGGAATCGAGGAGACTCCAAGATTCCTTAGCTATTAGAAGAGCAACAGCCTTCACAGGGCTCATTCTGAAGTTCCCTCTTGGACATGGGGCTGGAAGAAGGAGGAGAAAACATCATGCAGTAAACTGTCAGAGGACGCAGGCTTTGCCCTTTCTCATGCAAAAGGATCTGACTCACTGCATGTAAACCACACATCAGATTTTGAACGGTGGGAACAGACATGAAGAAGCAAAAAGGGACACTGACTTACAGAAGGGTAGGACCCCAAACTATGGTCCTGGAAAAATGGGCATGTCTGATACATGGGGGTGATGTTCATGCTGGTAACAAGGGTGGTGTACTACGCTCTTGCTTATAGACCCAGGGGAGTGGGACCCCCACTCTACCTGTGATGTTGTTGTCTCTTCACTTACTGGTGGGAAGGCATGGGCACTGGGGGAACCTTCCTCCTGAGCTCTTGCTCCAAGTGTTTTCTTGGAGAGCTGTGAATACCACTTTCTGGTTTTGCTGATTCTAGCTCATCTGGGAGCATCAAAAGACACAGTTGTGGTCCTGGAATGTTTGAGCTGGAGGGGAACTTGGTGAGCATCTCCAAATCTGTAATGGTAAGAGCCTAGAGCCAAAGACCCAGTGGCTTGTCTAAGGTTCTGCAGCTCTCTGGTCCCAGATGTTGTCCTTGGGCTCAAGTGTAGTATTTTTTAAACTCTTCTTGGTTTTCCTTTTAGGAGGTATCAGGCATGTATTAGATGCTTGGTGCTCTGGTAGACATACTGGTGAACGAGGCAAAGTCCCTGCCCTCATCGAACTAACAATCGGTGGGGGAGACAAGTCATTAACCAAATAAACCCACAAGTAAAATTCCGGGTGGTGATAAGAGCTGTGGGGGAGGTAAACGGGGGTAAGAGACAGGGAATAGCTGAGGTTTTGGGATGACTTGTAAAGGCCATGACCTCCCCTGTGTTCCCCAGGTGGATAAAGGCCTTTACCAGCGACCCAGGTGGTGGCTCAGCCTCTAAACCTAGCAGTCGTCCTTGATGCCTCTCTTAACTCACCTCCCATGTCCATTGCATCAGTGACTCAACTTAGACCTGACTGTCCCCTTCTTACTACCTCATCTGCAACAGCCACTCCTACCTCGAGCCACTGTCCTCTCACTGGGACAGCTGCAGTGGCCTGATGCTCCTCTTGCCTCTTTTAATTCGTTCTCCATACTGCAGCCTAATAGAGATCTTTTAAAATCCAAGTCACATCTTGTCATTCACCCAGGTAACTCTCCCTCCCCCATGCCAATGGCACCTCGTCAGACCTCCAATGAAGTCCAAAGTCTTGACTGCTCCTGTCTCATTTTCCCATTCTCTTCCTTCCTCCCTCTGCTCCAGCCACATTGGCCCTCTTGCTCTTTCTTGTGTACTCCAAGCCTGTCTAAATTAAAGTTTTTTGAAAATAACAAAGGTGGTTCTTTCTAATGCCTCATTCTTCCATATGTAACTCGCCATTAAGTAGGGTGACTACCTGGCTTGGGCCAGTACTAGCACCCCCTGCTCTTCTCAGCATTGTCCCAGTTTTGGCAATAAAATAATATGGTTCTTCTATCTTAAAGATTTGGGATGTAGTCCTGTCCTTTTCCCCTTCTGCCTACCCTCTTTTCCTTTCTTAAACACATGTAGAGTAGCTACTAGGTACCAGAAATGTACTAAGTACTGGAAGGTGGAGGTACCTGAAAATAAGCCTTGGTTATGCCCTCAAGGAACTTTCAAACATCTGCACAAACAATGAAAAATAAAACAAAATCACAATGATGCGACCTAGACATTTTCAGATTCAATGTTTGTTATTCTATAGAAAAAATGGTTGGCTATTGGCTTAAACATTTGACAGTTTACCCAGATGTTTGGCACCACCTCGACACAGCCTGATTTCCCTCTCCCCCCCAGTCCCTCTCAGCCCCCCTCTCTTTCCTCCCTTGTTTGTTCCCATTACTCAAGGTCTGGCAGGTTTCACGCTTGCACCATGCCAGAACTTCCCATGGAACATGATTAAGACCAAGGCCTTGGGTCTTTCCTGCCTTCTGACAATTCACTACATAATTTTCTTATTCTTTCTCTGTTCTTTCCAGACCCAAGTCAGCCAGGCAGGATCTAAACTAGCTTCTCGCTGGCCCTTGTATTCCTGCCAAGAGTGTTTTTTGATTGCTTGGCCTCCCAGTTCCATGGATTCTGGCTCTTCCGTGGTGCCCTTAGGGAAGCACACAGAGGCTTCCCGGCCTCTGGAGTGCTGTTTGTCTGCTGGACTCCCCTCCTGCAGGGCGAAGAGGCCCATCCTCCATGTGGGAGCTGAGAGAGGCTCCATGGGTGGTTCTGAGAGAGGTCAGGGGTTAGGGGTTCAGGACCAGGAACAGTGAACCGATTCCTTTTGGAGAAGTGTTCTCCAGTGTCATTTGCTCCTCCTTCTGGCTTGGCTGGCTATAGAGTTGGTGGCTGTTTACGTGGGATGGCATAAGAGGACCCCAATCTCACTCCTCCCACAGTGGCTCTTCTTCCATTTACATGGGACTCTTAGAACCTCACCTCCAGTCTTACCTCCTATGGATCTTCTCAATAAGAGAGAACCTGTTAGCTAGAACTGCTTATCAGGTGGTCAACAAATGAACTGCACAACCCCATCTTCCATCATGTCTAGAGATGTAGACCTCAGAAGACCAGTATGTTTTTGATGAACCCGAAGAAAGTTGAAGGCGAATTTGGGATTATTGGGCTCCCTTGGGCATGGGGAGTGCCTCTGGGCTGAGACTAGACAACTGAGGATAGGAGAGAGGGTCCTGGGGGAGATGCTGTGGGAGTGGGGAGGGAGTGGTGGAGGCATTTTGAGGACTGGCTGCCTAGGGCATGACAGTAGGGAACCTTGGAACCCTGCTGTATGCTCTTACCATGGCCTTGAATGGGGTGGTGGTGCTGTGGGCAGGAAATTCATTCTTGCCTTTGTCTCTCAAGAAACTAAGAAAGTGGGGCATGGTGGAGGTGGTCTACATTCTGTGCTCGGGAGAAGTCTGCCAGGCTGAAGAGGGATGGAGAAGCAGGGTGTGGCAGAATGTGCATCTGGTATCAGGACAGTGGCCACATCTAGGGTTATAAACCCCTTACCACATAGAGAATTTCCCATCTTTTCTCAAGGGCAGCAGGGCCATATTTATATAAAAGCCAGAGCTTAAACCCATGCCCTCTTAAGAGAATTTGTAACCTAGGGAGACCGATGACTTTTATCATGACCAGAGGGAATGTGACTTGATCTCCGCAACAGGAGGTCCTTCATTATAAGGTGTTATTGGACCCAGATGCTACATGTCTGATAGAGGCCGTTTGGGTGAGACCACCAAAATCTGTGTTCTACTTGGGGAGGAAAAGGCTCTTGGAAGGAAGGAGTTGGGACTGATAGAGAGTCTATCAGACAGTCTAGTCCTGGCCTCTGGGACCAGGCTAGGGCTGCCTTGGGCTATTCCCAGAGAAGGATGGTGTGAGTCCTTGCACTGCAGAAGTGGGAGGGACTTGGCTTTTCCCAGCAAGGGCAGGTGATCTGTGGAGAGGAGGGAAGGAGCTATAGGTTCAGTGTGTCTTTGCTGGAGGAAGGAAACAACCAGGGAATAATAAACCATATAAATGGAAAACATGTTTCCTAAAACAAGGCCGTATGTCAGCTACAGACAGGGCTCCTGAGACAAATTCTTTTGTGAGGATGAAGCTCCCCAAGGATTCACACATATATCATTCACACACATGAATTGTTCAATGCCTGTATATGTACATATGTCCACACATACACTTCCTTATCCATAGAAATGTATACACATCAACCTCACATTGTAGGTAAACATGAACATATACTCAGATATACACATTTAAACATACCATGTAATACTGGCATTGATTTGCTATGTATGTATGTCTATACCTACACAGATCTATAATACAGACACACACACTCAATTATCTATCACTATCAACTCTTTTATCCGGCATGTTTTCATCTGAGAATGGGGGCGTATGGAATATAATTATATTGTAATTACCACTCCCCCCCTCCCCCAACACAAATGCTAAAGCTTAACTGGGAAAGAAAAGAACAACAGGGGATGCCTGGGTGGCTCAGTGGGTTAAAGCCTCTGCCTTTGGCTCAGGTCATGATCTCAGGGTCTTGGGATCGAGCCCTGCAGCATTGGGGCTCTCTGCTCAGCAGGGAGCCTGCTTCCCCACCCCTCTGTCTGCCTGCCTCTCTGCCTACTTGTGATCTCCATCTGTCAAATAAATAAATAAAATCTTAAAAAAGGAAAAGAACAACAAAATTCTTAACCTAAATGCCAACTTTTATTATTTATTCTAAAGTCAGATAAAAATGAAATTTGTAGAAATGTGTCATTTGAATTTATTTGCATCTTCTTGATTATTGGTACCTGCTTTAGATGTTTTGTGCCCCCTACCCAAAATTCATGTCTTACAAATTTTCATACATCTACAAGTATCTTAACCCCCAATGCAATGGTAATAGGAGGTGGGGCATTTGGTAGGTGATTAGGTCACCCTTCCTGAATGGGTTGAGTGCCTTTATGAAAGACCCTTCAAGAATTCCCTTGCCCCTGAGACACAGTGAGGGGATGGCTGTCTGTGAACCAGGATTCTGCCAGGGCCTTGATCTTAGACTTCCTAGCCTCTAGAACATGAGAGATAAATTTCTGTTTTTCATAATTTACTCAGTCTATGGTATTCTATTAATAAGTTAGTTGGGTTTCATTGGTGCTTTAAGGTCTTTCCTTTTTTTTTTTTTTTTAAAGATTTTTTTTATTTATTTGACAGAGATCAAAAGTAGGCAGAGAGAGAGGAGGAAGCAGGCTCCCTGTTGAGCAGAGATCCCTATGCGGGGCTTGATCCCAGGACTCTGGGATCATGACATGAGCTGAAGGCAGAGGCTTTAACCCAGTGAGCCACACAGGTACCCCTAAAGTCTTTCCTTTTTATCCCCCTTCTTTCTGGCAAGATGAACTGACTTGTACAAGTTGGGAGCATCTTTGACATGATAGGCAGAGCCAGGTGTGGGGCATGATTCATAATCCTCACACCTGCTCTTGTGTGTGTTGTGTGTGTGCGTGTGTGTGCACTCATGCACACACCCCCCCCCCCCCCATACACTTGTGTTTAAATGTCAGGTCTTTAGCCCTTGAAAATCTATAATAAAATTGAGAACAATCTTGTCCTGCCGAGTTTTTCAAGCCTCTGGTGACAGGGTGCTGTCCTTGATGATGGACTATATTATTACAAAGTCCCTGAACTTGGAGTTGGTGCTTGATACTGGTACTTCATTTTTAATGCCAAAAAAAAAAAAAAAAAGGCCTCCTCTTTGGGTGTGTGTTCAATTACTGTAGACTGTTGGGGATATTAATAAGTGGAAACTCTCTGATGTAACTTCTAGAAAGAAATCTGTATTTAGGCAGCCTCTCAGGCCTCCTGAAACTAATAAACAATTCAAGCTTAGAACTAAGCTCGTAGGGTGTGGGGTTTTCCTGGTAATTGAATGTTCGGAAAAGGAACTCTTTTGGTCTCAACCACTTGGTTGAAAAGCTTGATCAAATATATTAAGACCCTTCTTATGAATTCCATGACCATAATTGGATCTTTTTTTCAAGATTGAGGATTCTAGAGGGAGACTAATGCATCTGATAAATAAGACAGGAAGCCATTGAAGAAAGTATAGGATATTTTTCCTATACCTTTGACTTTTCCCTTTCTTCCTAAATTCCTGACATTCTTTTGTTTTCTTGTTAACTGTGATGACATTTAGGACTTTGGAGATTTCTACCATCACTGCCGCATACCAGCACCTGAGCCCTTTCTGTGGGCCTGGCCCTGTGCTGAGAGCACCCCAGGAAGCCTGGCCACAGCCTATTTCCCAACTAGAGCCGCTGGAGCTCAGGGAATTTGAGTGACTTGCTCCAGGCCTTGCAGCTGGAAGGCTGGAGGGTGGGATTCCATTCAGGTCTGGTATCTGAACATGTGCCCTCAATCACTGGGGCTTTTGCCTCTTTCCCTAAAAAAGAGCAAATTGATGTTTTGGCAAGTTAGGTTAATAATAGTGGCTTTACTCTATTTGTGTGTATGTTTGTATTTGTTTCTAGAGAACTTAAGGATAAGCCCAAATGATTTACTCAACTCTTTTTTTGCCTCATTATGCAGTGAACATACTCGGATAGACTGGTGATTTTTCTACCTCCCTCCCCAATTTCTTGCTCTCTTAGAGACCCCTTTGGTTTTACTTGACTGCTTTTCTTTTTCCAGTAACCTGAAATTTGAGTCCGTAACTTTTGCAATGCCGGTACTCTTTTTGCTTAAGGGTGAATTTTGACGACTTAAGGGCTACCAAAAAGATATTTAAAGTTTCTGTCAATTTCTTTGGGACTAGCAGGAGAATTTAAAAACTGGAACTTCCCTCTCCTAGTGGCTCCTTTCTGGAGGAAACCTAATCTCTGGGAATCCTTGCCAAGAATAAATGCATAGGACGTATTGCTTGCAGACCATTGTCCTTGGGTTCAGACAGCCTCCTCCTGTCTCCTGGCCCCAGGGTATAAATAGAGAGAGACACAGTGGAGACTGGCAGAGATCTTGCTGACAACTCTTCCAAACTTCCAGAAAAGATGACTCGTTGCCTATAGAAAAGTCTGTCTCATGGTTGGCAGCTCTTCTGTCTTCTATAGATGAAGATTCCTTTTTAGAGCAATGGCCTCTCTGGATTCCCCTGGTATCTTTGTGTCTGTCACCAGTCTGTTCCCTTAGTAAGCATTTATTAGGACCTGGGGATGAGAAAAATTAGCAAGGTCTAGCTCTTACCCCCGGGAGCTTACTTGGGGAGACACATACATGTGTAGGTGACAACATGACAATGTATCCATGCAGAGTATGGATGAAGGCCTTGGGAACATAGGAGAGGAGCCATCCGTTCTACCTGGGTGAGTCTAGGGGTACCTCCCAGAGGAGGTGACATTCGAGCTGGGTCCTGAAGGATAAGAAGGAGCTTCTCAGGTAGAAGGACCAGCATGGGCAAGAGACCAGATTTTCCACCCTGGCTATTGTGTTTGGAAAAGGGTGACCTGGTACATTTAACTGACTCATTCTGCTATCCGTTTACATGAAATTCATCACTCTGTTCTTGGGTGAGGAGAGAGGTGAGAAAAACAGGGAATTCCCTCCCCTGTGTAGCTTGGCAGCATTGCCCTGTTCTCTTGCTGAACACATTGACTTTGCTTCTTCCATCTGGCCTTCCAGGCTGGAGTCTCCAACATTAGTGCTTCTCTTCTAGCTTCATGGCTTTTTCTTTTCAAACTGTTTTGAGGGATTGAAAAGACAAAGTTTCCATTCCATTTACTTCCCTTAATCAAAAGCCTCTGTGGCCACCGGCCGTTGAGTGTTTCCTCCTTTCCAGCCTCCCCCAGAGACACACGTGGAGGTGGGACATGGGCCGGAAGTGTGTGTAATGCAGCAGGCAGAGGCTGAGACTGCCGGCCCTGAGCCAGTTCTGACTCCCTCAGTGGCTCTGTCCCTCCAGGCACATTAGGCCCTATATCCTGTGGGGGCTTTCCCTTGGCTGGGGCTCTGCTCCCAAGTGAAGATGTTCCTCATCCTCCTTGGAAATGGTCATTTTCTGGGCCTTGGTCCTTCCACAGGACCACCAGCCCATGCCATGCCTCTCCCAACCACTCTGTATTGTTTGCTGTCATGTCCTCTCTGTCCCTTGGGATCCCAGTTTGACCTCTGTGTGTGAGCGAGGGAGGGTGGGATTGTTCTGGTTTGGGGCAACAGGACAGGAACGAGAATAGGGAGACGTACACCATAATGAATTGGGTTAACTGATGATTAATTGCCAGTGTTCATGCCAAATAAATATTGCCTGATTTTGGAATGGCTTTCTTTTTTTAAAAATTTAAAAAAATTTTTCTTTATGTATTTGATGGAGAGAGAGAGATCACAAGTAGGCAGAGAGGCAGGCAGAGAGAGAGAGAGGGAGAAGCAGGCTTCCCGCTGAGCAGAGAGCCCGATGTGGGGCTCGATCCCAGGACCCTGGAATTATGACCTGAACTGAAGGCAGAGGCTTAACTCACTGAGCCACTCAGGTGCCCCTGGAATGGCTTTCTGAATTGAACTTTTATTGACTTACTGTTTGGTCAGGAATCCTCTGGTGAAATGTCAGGATTTTGAAGAGTGCTGGATTCTCACTTTGTTCTGCCACATCCTTGTGCGGCAATAAAACCAGGACATGAAACTCCGGGGTGGGAGTTGGGAAGGGCTAGGAGTTTTCTTCAACCCTGCAAGACCTCCATCCCAGACAGGGTGCTTTGTTTTGGGCACGTCTTTGGCCCATCCTCATTCTGCTTGGGCATTCTCTATCAAGAAGTTTTGCCAGCTCTGGGACAGTTGCCCGCAACAACAGCCTTATCTGCCATTCTCACACAAACATGACCTTACACCATCCATGTGGCCTCCTTAGTGGGAGCCAATGTGGAGCTCCTGTGGGGCAGCTCCCAATGGCAGCAGACAGACCATGGGAGGAGGAGTGAACTTGAAGATCATCTGTCCTGACCCTCAGGAGCCCACACTCTGCAGTACCTTTTGCAATGCCAGAAATAGGACTGGACCCCTGGTACCCCCCTGAGCTGCTACCCTATGTGTGAGTGCTCTCTCAACAACCAGTCAGATCAGGTGGATTCTAGCCAGTCACTGCTCAGGCTTCCAGGATGGCGCTTCTTAGCCCTGGTTACACTTGGAATCATCTGGGAGCATTTAAAAAATACCCACATGCAGGGACGCCTGGGTGGCTCAGTTGGTTACGCGGCTGCCTTCGGCTCAGGTCATGATCCCAGCGTTCTGGGATGGAGTCCCACATCGGGCTCCTTGCTCAGCAGGGAGCCTGCTTCTCCCTCTGCCTCTGCCTGCCACTCTGTCTGCCTGTGCTCGCTCTCTCTGACAAATAAATAAATAAAATCTTTAAAAAAAAAATACCCACATCCAGGTCTAACCCACTAATGGGATCTGAAGCTCTGAGTGTGCCCATCTGACACATGAGTTCTCTTAACTTTCCGCAGCTGATTCTAAAAACACAGAGAGGGTTAAGAATACCTGTTCTTTCGGGTCACCTGGGTGGCTCAGTGGGTTAAAGCCTCTGCCTTCGGCTCAGGTCATGATCCCAGGGTCCTGGGATCAAGCCCCGTGTCGGGCTTTCTGCTCAGCAGGGAGCCTGCTTCCTCCTCCCTCTCTCTCTGCCTACCTCTCTGCCTACTTGTGATCTCTGTCAAATAAAATAAATAAAATCTTAAAAAAAAAAGAATACCTGTTCTTTGGAAAAGGAAAACAAGTTTTGCCTAAGGATCTTTAATTTGGTGACTGGACAAGTTTGCTAACACAAACCCACTGTCTTATTGCCCTGAGAAAATAGTTCTCTCCAGTAGCAGGTTAAAGCCTAGAGCAGTTTTCCCCTGACCCGCCATCCCAGATTTGCAAGTGAGCCAGGTATGCCCCTAACTGATTCAGAAATGGATACTGGGCTTAGAAACTGAAACAATTATTGAGGATGGAGCTTTCTTCCTTTTACCAGTGACTTGGGGGACCATCAGAAGGACCAGGGACCCCATCTTCCCCTGTCTGCTCTACCCCGCCACAGAAATCTGAGAGTAAATTCGTTTTGCATTAGAGATAATTAATGTCAAATCTTCAATCAGTTTGTTGTAGTAATAAGGCAGCTAGTTATAATGCAGATGCCCCAGTATTTCTCAGAAACTTTTTTCAAAAGGCCAACAAAGGTGTTTAAAGGATACTGCCTAAAGCCATCTAAATTGTTCCTGCTTCCCCTCTTTCTTCCTCTTCTTGAAGAATGTGTGGGGCTAGGGCATGGGGTCACTGCAGTAGCATGCTGGGGCTGTTACTTGTGCTGGTGTGGGAGCCAGTTGTACCCATCTCCTCCCCTTGCCACATTCAGTGGCTTCACATTGGTAGCTTGAAGTTAGCCACAGTGAGAGTACTTATATCTTGGAATTAGGCAAATGCAACAAATTAGGGAATCCCCCCTTCCCCAGGGCAGATTGTTAAACATTAACCAACATGTATTCTCTGGACAGTTCCCAAGTAGAAGATGTGAGTTTTGCCACCAGGGATTATATTTTTAATTATTCTCCAAAGAAGATTCTGGAAGCTGGTGGTATTAATGTCAAGCTTTCATAATATATCTAAAGGCCTTCTCAAATTTCTTGTGCCCCAAATGAAACATTCAGATTTCTATCTCCCACCAGCCAAAATGTGACCCTTTCATAATTTCTCCCAGCTCAGGAAACGGGAGCCCCATCATTGCACATCTTCTCTCTCAGCCACCGATTTCCTTGCAGTTCTTGGAATGTTGAATAGGTCGATATGTTTCCCCCTCAGGACCTTCGCACATGATGTTGCTTCCATCCGGAACCTTCTTGGTACAAATATCCAAGAGCTCATTCCCTCACTATGTATCTTTCAGAGCTCTGCCCAAATGTCATATTCAAAGGGGGTCTTTCTCGATCACGTATCAGAACACCCTACCCACCACCAGTGGTCTCTTTTTTTCCATAGCATTTCTTACCTGACCTGTATTTGTTGACTATTTCGTGTCTGACCACCCTAGCAAGTAATCTCCAAGCAAGCAGGGCTTTGCAGGGTTTACTGCTATATCCTCAGTGCCTAGAAGAGTGTTTAGCATCCAGCAGGCAATCAATATTGATCAAATGAATGAGTAAATGTGAGGTTATGTGCACAGTGAAGGGGTGTGTGTGTGTGTGTGTGTGTAAAGTCTGTATCAATGGTAGACCCTAGGAGATGGTCCATATTGGACTACTTTGGACAGCTGTTGTTACTAGACAGGATGGGAACTCAGCAGTCTGTTAATTTAACTCTTTATTTTGTAGTTGAGGTCCTAAAACTCAGACATAGGCAGATGATTTGCTTCAGGGACCATTAGTGATGGGAATGCATTTTCCTTTTACAAACAAAGTATCTTCAAAAGCAGAATACACTGATAATATCAGTCAGCAGTTTGCGGGATATTGGTTCTTCCCATGTGTTATGGTTTTTTGTTTTTTCCATCTCTGAGCAGCCTAGGAGAAGAGTTTTCAAAGAGACTTTCATCCCCTTTGGGTAGGATAATGCTTTCCAGAGCACTCGTAGAGAAGGCTCAGAGCTGCTCCTGCACCACTGTAGACACGGGGTCCTACCACATAAGCCGAGTCAGGGCCAGGAAGCACCTTGAGCTTATTGCTTTGGGCCTTTGGCAAGAAAGCTGGTAGCTGGTGCTTTTAGGAGTTGGGGATGAAGACTGGACGTAACTACAGGTCTTAAGCTAACACAGCATGGCTGGAGCCTCAGAGCTTTTTAATGCACAAGTCTCATTTCTGCAAGCTTTCATTTCTTATTGTGCTAAAACCCCCTCCTGGGACTCATGCCCAGGGTATGGTGGTTGGGGGGTTAGTAGTGGGGAGATTTTTCTGGGCCTCCCTATGAAAAAATGTGCAAGAATAATGTTGATTTCTTTGGAGCATTCACTGTATAGAGAATTTGACTAGTGTCATCTGAAGTTTCAGAATGTATGTTTGTGAATTTATTGCTTAATAAAACTCACTAGAAGAAAATGGGGCTGGGCGGGGAGACATTTGGATTGATTTTCAAGCAATCAGGATTTGAGAAGAATTCGAAATGAGGTCTCTCATGCTGATGCCGAACGAATGCCAGGAGTCCTTTTCAGCAAAGCCTGCAGTTCTTCTTGTGTAAATTATTTCTCTGAATGATCTAAGGATACATTTGCTTCATTGGGAAAGCTCTTTGCCCTTGGAGTAAAATTTAGCTACAGACTTGCATGTTCAGATTTGGGTACTTGCATGAAGAATTTTTCTTAAAAATGGATGCAGAGTCCCCTAAGTGATGGGCTCAGTTTGTTGGTATATATTTTACAACCCTTCTCCCTGAATGTTATACCATTGTACTTTTCAAGGCTATGATTTATGTTGGGATAAGTAAGCTCTCAGGATGTTGGTACCAAAACCCCAGGGCTCTGTCTGCTGAAGTGTGGAAAGGTTTGCTGAACTCCTTCTATTCTCACAGCTGTGGGAAGGGTGAGACCTTCATAAGTCTTACTCGTGGCTGTGTCTATACTGGTATCCCTGTCTGTAGAATTTCCTGTCAGGATTTTACCCTCTGTAAAGCTGGGAACCTGTGTAGGTATTCATTTCCTTAGTGGGTTCCCATTTTTTCTGTTATAGGCGCTATAACTTATTTCTCACAGAGGCTAGACTGCCTTCCAGCCTGGAAATCCTTCCAGATCTTGTGGTCTGTGTTCCTCACCCTGAAGTTGAAGCTCTTCATAGCGTTTCTGGGCCATTATTGCTTGGATTCCACCTCGGCACTGTCGGCTATGAGGCCTGGGCCAAGTTATGAATCTTCTCCTTGCCTCAATTTCTCATCTGTAGAAGGAGGATAACAGTAATGCTGACCTCACAGGGTTTTGTAGGGATTAAGTAAGCTGATGTAGGTAGTGTTTGCAGCCCAACACATAGAAGTGCTTGATATATATCATTATTATTTCGATGATAACTTGCCTATGTTTAACCAGATTCCCCTTGACATTAGTGGCTCTGATGACATTCCTTTTTCTACTCCACATTAATTACGAGTCTGTCCGAATCCTCTCTGGGGTTGGAACAGCCACACGTGTCTTTGGGATGTCCTTCACTTCAGAAGTGCTGTGTATGGTGGTGTATTCCTTGAGTGCTCTTTCTTTCTTTTCATACCTCCAGGACTTTCTGGCTCACTCATTGATCAGCTTGGAAGACTAGCATCGCTTCTCTCACCACCCTCCTTCCTACGCGAAAGAACTGGTGATTTTTGTTTCCAGTTAGATAATTAGCATATCTCAAAGCAAACCATGGCCTTCTTACCTAGCTGGAAAGCAGTTTCACTGGAGAATGCTCCTTGACAAGATCTGTGAGTGTTATCTCAGGAAAGGTGAAGCTGTGTCTGCTTCATAAGCTGTGCTGTCATGTGTGGCTGTAGGTGGAAGCAGCATGCCTTATGGACCTGGGAGCAGGTGGGGTCACCTAGCTGGTGCATGTTAGAGCCAGTGCAAGAAGGGAAGGACAGAATCTCAACAGAAGTAGGAATTTGAACATGTCAGTGGAAGCCACAGAGAGCCAGAGAAGCAGAGTCCCAAAACGCTTTGTTGAAATAGGTGTCTGGGTTCACAGCCTGTGGAACAGGGGAGAGGAGGTGGTCAGGGAGGGCGTGGGGCACTTGAACAGTTTCTGAAGAACTTTGTTGGCTCAAGCTGCTTGCCTAGGGCCTGGTATGTATTCACCTGCTCTGGTGGTGCCCTAACAAAACCTGTGGCCTGGTGCCCAACAGTTCCAGAACCGCTGCTGGGTCTTGGCCAACCTGTATAAAGGAGTGTGATCCATGGTTAGAAGCAAGTATATCCCTTGCCTTTGGAGATGTGTCTTGAAAGGAGTTGATACGGCTGATGTCAAAGAGGTTACTACCTGGGTTCTTCTCTAGGATTTTGATGGATTCCTATCTCATGTTGAGTCTTTCATCCATTTTGAGTTTATCTTTGGGTATAGTATAAGAGAATGGTTGAGTTTCATTCTTCTATACATAACTGCCTAATTTTCCCAGCACTGTTTATTGAAGACTGTCTTTTTTATTTTAATAATTAATTAATCAATTAATTATATTTCTTAGACTGTCTTTTTATATACTGAATATTTTTACCCTTTATTGAAGATTATTTGACTATAGAGTTGAGGGTCCATATCTGGACACTATAGACTAAGGGCTGATACCTAAGATTTGTAAAGAACTTCTTATACTCAACACCCAAAAAAACAGATAATCAAGTAAAAAAATGGGCAGAAGACATGAACAGACACTTCTCCAATGAAGACATAAAATGGCCAACAGACACATGAAAAAAATGTTCATCATCATTAGCCATCAGGGAAATTAAAATCAAAACCACACTGAGATACCACCTTACACCAGTTAGAATGGCAAAGATTAAAAAGGCAGGAAACAACAAATGTTGGGGAGGATGTGTAGAACAGGGAACCCTCTTAAGACTGTTGGTGGGAATGCCAGTTGGTGCAGCCACTTTGCAAAACAGTGTGGAACTTCCTCAAAAAATTAAAAATAGAGCTACTCTATGACCTGGCAATTTCATTACTGGGTATTTACCCCCAAAGATATAGATGTAGTGAAAAGAAGGGCCATATGTAGCCCAGTGTTCATATTAGCAATGTGCACAATAGCCAAACCATGGAAAGAGCCAAAATGCCCTTCAACAGATGAATGGATAAAGAAAATGTGGTCCATATATACAATGGAATATTACTCAGCCATCAGAAAGGATAAATACCCAACTTTTGCATCAGCATGGATGGGACTGGAGGGGATTATGCTGAGTAAAATAAGTCAAGCAGAGATGGTCAATTATATGGTTTCACTTACTTGTGGAACATAAGGAAAAACATGGAGGACATTGGGGGAAGGAAAGAAAAAATGAAGGGGGGGGTTATCGGAGGGGGAGATGGACCGTGAGAGACTATGGACTCCAAGAAACAAACTGAGGGTTTTAGAGGGGAGGACGGTGGGGGAATTAGTGACCCTGGTTATGGGTATTAAGGAGGGCACATACTGCATGGAGCACTGGGTGTTATACATAAACAATGAGTCTTGGAACACTACATCAAAAACTAATAATGTGGTTGTATGGTGACTAACATAACACAATTAAAAAAAAAAAAAAGCAAGTGTAGCTGCTCAGTAAAAGTCCCACCCTGCATTGACTCCCCAGCAGGTAAAAACTCAGTGAGTCGCTGCTCCTGGTTTCCCTGGAGCCCTTTGTGGGGTTCTCTCCCTGGCCCTGTGATGTTAGCCTCCTGGGTCTGTCATGCTGGCTCCTCCTCCTTTTCCTTTTAAACACTGATGTTCCTTAGAATTCTTAGTATCCTTCACTTCTCATTCATCTTCCTCTCCCTGCGTAATCTTGTACTTGTCTGTATTTTCTCCTCTGTTTCTTAGAAATTCTATTTAAAAACAGCTTTGAAAGGCTTAAGATGCGCAAACCTGCATGTTAAAGCTGTGGAAGAGGCGGCTCTTCCACAGCTTTATCCTGTGTCCGTTTTCACATTGTGGCAGATGATACTTTTTAATTCTTTTGGCAGTTTCTTTTTGTAGTTGCCCCCTTATTTCTATAATATATTTTTTAATTTTTTAAAAAAATATTTTATTTATTTATTTGACAGAGAGATCACAAGTAGGCAGAGAGGCAGGCAGAGAGAGAGGAAGGGAAGCAGGCTCCCTGCTAAGCAGAGAGCCCAATGCGGGGCTCCATCCCAGGACCCTGGGATCATGACCTGAGCTGAAGGCAGAGGCTTTATCCCACTGAGCCACCCAGGCACCCCTCCATAATATTTTATATCACTAACTCTTCATTTATCAATTTCAGACAATGCTTGAAATTAACAAATTTCTTCCAGTGTTGATGAAGATTTAGCTTTCTTACATCTCCCTATACTTCCCTCCCTCATCCTCCTAAGGTAGCTACAGTTCTTGTTAAACCAGTGATGAGCATTTACAATTATTACTTGATTAATACTCATTTTAGACCAAGGTAGAAGACTGTTGATATTTGCTTCCTAGTATCATTTTTATTTCTACTAGAGTCAATAACTGCTCCTAATTCTCACTTGTTGATTTTTGAATGTAGCTGTTCATTTCTTCTTTTGTTCCTGAATGCAATATTCTATCTGTCACAAAACCATTATTATTTTTTTTTCTAAGTGCTCACATATATCTGGTTCCATTTCAATTCTCTTTTACTTTGTCCTCGATACCTTCCACCATAGCCCTCTCTCCTCCTACTCTGGTCACATTCCTTGTTCTCTGGATCCACTGGGTCCTTCCATATTTGGTGGGGAAATCTTCTAAGACTTCTAAAGAAAGAACGCATGGGACTTAAATTTTTTTGAGTGCTTGCTTATCATCATCTGAGGTTGTTTCTAATTTGCCCTCACACTTGATTGAAAGTTTGGGTGGGTCTGGAATTCTAGATTTGAAACCATTTTCTCTCAGAATTTTGAGGACATTCCTTCATGGTCTTTTAGATTCCTGTGTTACAATTGATAAGCCTAATGCCATTCTATTTTTTTCTTCATTGTTTTTCTTTTCTAAAAAATGGGCAAAATCTTACAAAATGTGATGTTTTATGAAAGTATAAAATAAATATTAAGTGTTTAGCTTGACAGATTTTTTACGGATGTATCTACCTGTGTAATGCTATCCAGATCACCAACTGAGAAGGTTCCTTGGTATCCCTTTCCTGTCAATACCACCTCACCCCCACCCTAGAGATGACCACTTACTTGACTTCTCTCACACAGATCAGCTGTATTAGTTCTCGAACTTCATATGTGGACTCTTTTGTGTTTGCTGCTTTTGCTCAATAAAATATTGGAAATACAGCTATGTGGTTGTGCATATTAGCTATTTGTTTATTTATAGAGTATGTGGTATTCCACAATATCTATCCATTCCCTGTTGTTGGACTTTTTGGTTGTTTTCAGAGTTTGGCTGCTCTGAATAAAGCTGTTAAGAACATTCTGTTGATGTTTTTTTTGAGGACACACACTTTTATTTCTCTTGAGTAAATACCTGGAAATGGTTTTGCTGGATAGAGGTTATAGATTCTACCAGCTAGTTCAACAGTGTTCCAAAATAGATGAACCACTTTTCCCAGCTAGGAGACTGCCAGTTGCTCCATATCTTCCCTGATACGTGGAAATTGTCAGCCTTTTAAACTTTAGTCATCCTCGTGGGTGAGTAGTGCTAGCTCATTGAAGCTGTCATTTGCGTTTTCCTAATGAGTAATCACACATTAAGTATTTTTTCATACATTTACCAGCCAGTTAGATACTTTTTTTTTTTTTTTTTTGGCAAAATGTCTATTCAAGCCCATTAAAAAAATAGCTTGTTATCTTTATTGATTTGAAGGAGTTCTCTCCGTATTCTGGATACAAGTCACTTTTCAGATATATGTATTCAGATTCTCTTCTCATAGGCTATGACTTGCTTGTTTAGTTTGTTAATGGTTTTAGTTTTATAAAAGTCTAGTTTATTTTTTACAAAAGTCTGTTTTGGTTTTACAGAAGTCTTGTTTATTCAGTTTTTAATAGTTGCTATGTTTTGTGTCCTGTTTAGGAAATCTTTGCCTACCTCAATGACATAAAGATACTCTTCTTGTGATTCTTCTGGATTTTGTACTGTTTTAATTTCACATTTAGGTCTATGATCTACCTTCTGATACCATTATGATTACTATTCCTTTGTATATGGACTATGGTTATGTCCTTGGGAGATTTTCATTTTATGTTTATAACCTAGGTGTTTTGTAATTTTACTGTTACATGCTTTGATGTAGGCCTGTATTTGGTCCCTTTGTATGTATTTGGAGGGCCCTTTCAAACTGGGAATTTGTTCTTCTGTTCTGGGACATTTTCTGGGTATGATTTCCTTATAATTTCCTTTATCCTCTCATTCCATTCTCTTTCTAGAGTTCCTATTAGTCAGCAGGTGGACCTCTAGGATTGATTATCTAAGTCTTTAGTCTTTTCTTTCTTATTTTCTTTCTCTCTAACTTTTGACACACTCTCTAGATTTCTTTAACATCGTTGTCCTCCTTTCCTTCTAGTTGTTTTAGTTATTCCTTTTTATTTCCAATGGCATTTTCTTAAGTGGTTTTTGAAAGGTGAGTCAGCCTCTTTACAAACGCTAGAGGTTGAGCCTATTCATTTGTGAAATTGGTTTGCCTTTCTCCAACCACTTTCTGTTGTTCAGTGCTATCCACTTTCCTGTGCATTGTGTTGTATGTTTGTATCTTCTTCAGTACTCCAATAGCATGCTAGCATGTTCTTGGGAATGAGAGACATCTATACTTACCATGACTCTACATCTTCTCCTCTTGTTTCTGGTCCCTTCTGTTTATTCCCCAATATATTTTTATGTATTTTTTCAATGTATAGCCATCTCTTGAGTTCCAGATACACAAATTCCTATGGGAAAAACTCCACCCAAAGGTCAGTACTCTCATGACAAAACTTATTTCCTCTTTCTAACCTGGTCTTCCTTCTGAGCTCTCAGTCTTGGTGAATGACACTGACATTTATCTAGTACATGCAGGAGAACAGAGTCATTTTTTATTTCTCCCACTCCTTTACTCTTTCATTGCATGGCCCCCAGACAGTTCTGTTGATTCTTTCAATGTCTTTTTCTTTTTTTTTTTTTTTTAACTATGACCTATTCTTTTTTCTTTTTAATTAATACATAATATATTATTTTCCCCAGGGGTCCAGGTCTGTGAATCATTAGGTTTACACATTTCACAGCACTCACCATAGCACATACCCTTCCCAGTGTCCATAACCCAGCCACCCTCTCCCTATCCCACTCCCCCCCAGCAACCTTCTGTTTGTTTCATGAGATTAAGAATCTTATGGTTTGTCTCCCTCCCAATCCCATCTTGTTTGTTTGTTTGTTTCTTTATTTCTTTCTTTTTAAGATTTTAATTATTTATTTGACAGAGAGGGCGAGAGAGCACAAGCAGGGGGAGCAGCAGAGGGAGAGGGAGGAGCATGCTCCCCACTGAGCAGGGAGCCCAGTGTGGGACTCAATCCTAGGATGCTGGGATCACGACCTGAGCCAAAGACATACACATAACCATCTGAGCCACCCAGGCGCCCTTGTTTCATTTTTTCACTCCCTACCCACCACAACCCCCAACCCTGTCTCTTAAATTCCTCATACCAGAGAGATCAAACAATAATTATCTTTCTCTGATTGACTTCTTTTACTTAGCATAATACCCTCTAGTTCTATCCACATCATTGCAGATGGCAAGATTTCGGGGTTTTTTTTGATGGCTGCGTAGTTTTCCATGATATGTATATAGATATAGATATAGATATAATCTATATCTATTATCTTTCAATGTCTCCTATCTCTTCTCAACTCAGCACTCTTGCTGCTATGCATAGTTGAGGCCCATGATATTATTCACCTATAATATTGCAGTAACCTCTTCTTTAGTTTCCCTGCTTCTCATCTTAGCCAACTCCTAATCCATTCCCCATAATGCTGCCACACTGCCTTTTCTGACATTGGGGTTTGAACTCTATGAAGGCAGGAATTTTGTCTTTGTTGACCAATATATCCTCAACTCTTTGAACAGTGCCTTGCTCTTAGCAGGCACTCAATGAGAATTTTTTAAAATTTTTTTAAATTAAAAAATTTTTTTTAAAAACATATAATGTATTTTTATCCCCAGGGTACAGGTCTGTGAATCACCAAGTTTACATACTTCACAGCACTCACTGTCCCCAGTGTCCATAACCCCACCACCCTCTCCCGACCCGTCTCCCCCCAGCAACCCTCAGTTTGTTTTGTGAGATTAAGTCTCTCTGATGGTTTGTCTCCCTCCCGATCCCATCGTGTTTCATTTATTCTTTTCCTACCCCCCAAACCCCCCACATTGCTTCTCCACTTACTCATGTCAGGGAGATGATATGATAGTTGTCTTTCTCCGATTGACTTATTTCGCTCAGCATAATACCCTCTAGTCCCATCCACGTCATTGTAAATGGCAAGGTTTTATTTCTTTTGATGGCTGCATAGTATTCCATTATAGATATATACCACATCTTCTTTATCCATTCATCTGTTGATGGACATCTAGCTTCTTTTCATAGTTTAGCTATTGTGGACATTGCTGCTATAAACATTCAGGAACATGCGCCCCTTCAGATCACTACATTTGTATCTTTAGGGCAAATACCCAGTAGTGCAATTGCTGAGTCATAGGGTAGCTCTATTTTCAGCTTTTTGAGGAACCTCCATGCTATTTTCCAGAGCAGTTGCAGCAGTTTGCATTCCCACCAATAGTGTAGGAGAGTTTCCCTTTCTCTGCATCCTCGCCAGTATCTGTCATTTCCTGATTTGTTAATTTTAGCCATTCTGACTGGTATGAGGTGATATCTTATTGTAGTTTTGATTTGTATTTCCCTGACGCCGAGTGATGTTGAGCATTTTTTCATGTGTCTGTTGGCCATCTGGATGTCTTCTTTGCAGAAATGTCCGTTCATGTCCTCTGCCCATTTCTTGATTGGATTATTTGTTCTTTGGGTGTTGAGTTTGCTAAGATCTTTATAGATTTTGGATACTAGCCCTTTATCTGATATGTCTTTTGCAAATATCTTCTCCCATTATGTCAGTTGTCTTTCGGTTTTGCTGATTATTTCCTTTGTTGTGCAAAAGCTTTTGATCTTGATGAAGTCCCAGTAGTTCATTTTTGCCCTTGCTTCCCTTGCCTTTGCAATGTTTTAGGAAGATGTTGCTGCCTGTGTTCTTCTCAAGGGTTTTAATGGATTCCTGTCTCACATTGAGGTCTTCCATCCATTTGGAATCTATTTTTGTGTGTGATATAAGGAAATGGTCCAGTTTCATTTTTCTACATGTGGCTGTCCAATTTTCCCAACACCATTTGTTGAAGAGACTGTTCCCCCCCCCCCCCCATTGGACATTCTTTTCCTGCTTTGTTGAAGATTAGTTGACCATAGAGTTGAGGGTCTATTTCTGCACTCTCTATTCTGGCCCATTGATCTAAGTGTCTGTTTTTGTGCCAGTACCATACTGTCTTGATGATGACAGCTTTGTAATAGAGCTTGAAGTCTGGAATTGTGATGCCACCAACTTTGGCTTTCTTTTTCAATATTCCTTTGGCTATTCGAGGTCTTTTCTGGTTTCATATAAATTTTAGAATTATTTGTTCCATTTCTTTGAAAATAAATGGATGGCATTTTGATGGGGATTGCATTAAATGTGTAGATTGCATTAGGTAGCATGGACATTTTCACAATACTTGTTCTTCCAATCCAGGAGCATGGAACATTTTTTCATTTCTTTGTGTCTTCCTCAATTTCTTTCATGAGTACTTTATAGTTTTCTGAGTATAGATTCTTAGCCTCTTTGGTTAGGTTTATTTCTAGGTATCTTATGATTTTGGGTGCAATTGTAAATGGGATTGACTCCTTAATTTCTCTTTCTTCTGTCTTGTTGGTGGTGTAAAGATATCCTGACACTTTACTTAGTTCCTGTACAAGTTCTAGCAGTTTTGGAGTGTAGTCTTTTGGGTTTTCCACATATAGTATTATATCATCTGCAAAGAGTGATAGTTTGGCTTCTTCTTTGCTGATTTGGATGCCTTTAATTTCTTTTTGTTGTCTGATTTCTGAGGCTAGGACTTCTAGTACTATGTTGAGTAGCAGTGGTGATAATGGACATCCCTGCCGTGTTCCTGACCTTAGCGGAAAAGCTTTCAGTTTTTCTCCATTGAGAATGCTATTTGCTGTGGGTTTTTCATAGATGGCTTTGATAATATTGAGGTATGTACTCTCTAACCCTACACTTTGAAGGTTTTGATCAGGAAGGGATGCTGTACTTTGTTAAATGCTTTTTCAGCATCTAACTCAATGAGAATTTTTTATTGAATAGGTGAGCAAATCTGATTTCATCACTCTCTTGCCCTGGATCTTTGATGCCATGCCCGGGTGCTCATCACCCATGTGATAAAATATAAGTTTCTTATCATGACATGATCTAGCACTGGTCTAGCACTCAGTTCCCACTTCTTCCCAAATCACCCATTTCCCCCCCCCTGTTGACACTGAATAGCTTGTCCCAGAGAGTGTCCTGCTCTCTCAGGTCTCTGACTTTTTGCACTGTCTGGGACAACTCCTGTTCTTTGCCTGTCTGGCAAGTTGAATTTAATTTTTAAAGTTTCATCACAAGAATTACCTCCCTGACAAAGGCTCTTTTGAACGCTCAAGGCAACCTTATGCTTTCCTTTCTTTATGACTTCATCATACATGTGTACCTTCTGTGGGAAACATCAGTCTTGGGTTCTACTCTACTTCTGGGCATTCAGGGATATTAAACTTCCCTGTTTCTCTGAAATTATGTATGGCCAGGTGACTCTCTCTAGCCAGTTTATCAATGGAATTGTGCTGAGGTGTATTTAAGAGTTGGAGTATGATTCTCCCATCTCCTCCATCTGTCAAGACTGCCAGCTATAATCCAAAGAGTGGAGCCTCAGTTAACCTGTGTATCTGAATGAGGGTGAAGTAGAGCACAGCCTCCCCTTCCACATTTGCTTATAATGGACACAGAATATAAACAAGAAATAAACCTTTATTGAGATATTGGGGTTGTTTGTTACTGCAGTATAACTTAATCTATCCTGACTTTTTTTCATAGTTATTACCTTATCTTTTAACATCAGTTTACCTTTCTTTGAGGACTACTTTATCATTGCATCCTTTTTATGAGTGAACACTTAAAACGTTTGTTAGCTAGTACTAGACTTCATATTTTTTTGAGCCTCTATGGTGTTCTTGGCATGGTGCTAAGGATTTCGCCCATGTTATTTCATTTAATCTTTACAACAATCTTGTGAGGTAGAAATGACTGTTACAGTTTTCCTGGAAGGGAAAGAGGCTCAGAGGGGTTTAGGCACCTTGCTCAATGGTCTAACCTCTGGGGAGAGGCAGAACCAGCAGTCAGACCTAAACGGATCTGATTCTGAAGCCCAGTCCTTTCCATCACAAGCTAACTTAGGAGTGAGGGATGAAGAAAGCTCTATCTGCTGGGAGGTTCCTGTCAAAGCAGACATTCCTGTCATGGGCTTTGTAAAGGATAAATAAACAAGCACTGAACATGTAAGTAAACAAAATTGGAAACATGTTTTTAGCAACTAAAGGGAAATGGGGGCATTCTTCAGATAACTTTGCAGTTCTTGAGGCAAGGCCAGTCACATACTGCGCATTCATCAAACATTCCATCCGCAGTCCAGAGTGAACGTCAGCCCAGAGCACTGCTTGCTTGGCCTACTACTGGCAGGTGGGACTGAATTCTGGATCAGTATCCCTGGTGGCCCCTGTGAACATGTACTGATGATCAGTGATGAGGTAAGGTCACATGGCCCAGGTAAGGTCACATGGCCCAGAACACATGGTATGGTGTTCTCAGAAACACAATCCCTCAGAAAGAATCAACTGAATATTTGGGCAGCTGTTAGGTGATACATTGAAGTAGATGGATGGTGGAACGAAGACTTGCTCCAAGCCTCATGGAATATGGGTGACATCATGGCCCATTGAAGGAATAGCCACAACTAAGGGGTCTGGGCTCAGGCCAGAGAGAGCTTTCAAGAAAGAGGCAATAGCAGCCAGAGAGGCAAAAGGGCTGAATGCCAATAAATACCACGTGGAAAATTTTCCCTGGTGCATAGGAATACCATGGGAATGAACCTTAGAGTTGGACTTGGACCTAGAACATTCTCATTTCCTTTAAGCTGTTATGCTTGACTCTGTATTGATTTTTATTTGTATTATTGGTACTTTCTTGCTACTCTGAATTTTGATAGTACCTCACATTCATGTGGTGTTTCTCATGTACTACTGTTTATAATATATATAATAAACTCGCATCTGGGGAAGTTGAATGTCATTTGTATAACTGGTTCACATGTTTTTTAAAGTCAAAAAGTAGAGCTTCTATTGTCTTTTTGAGAGTATCGAACATGAGGCACACATTTGTAGCTCTGTTGGCTGTCTAGTTTGTGCTACCTCTTTGAAGAAATAGCTGCTGGTTTCTAGCAGTATCTTTGATTTTGAGAGTATTAAGAGCTCAGAATACCTAAGTATCCTTTGCCAATTAGATATACCTTAGATATACCTTGGGACATTTACAGGGAAGGATAAATATCTTAGGATTGGTTAGTTTGGATAATTTTGGCAGGCTCTGGCTATAGGAGTGGTCTCCAGTTGTCTAGTACCCGGCCCTGGGGTGATGGAGGACAGGAAGGGGGAAATTGGCTTAGTGTGTGTGAGTTAGATGGTGGAGGTGGATGGGGACTGGGTCAGCTGGTTTACATATAAAAAACCATCAGAGTCAAGTTGTTTGCTATCTCTAGGAACTAGCTAACCCTGGAGAGGCAGTCTCTCTCCACTAGCCAGGTCCTCAACATCAAAGCATTATAAAATATAGAGAGTAAAAAACCATGAATAACATGACTTTATTTCTGTAGGGACTGGATTACAGAAAATTCTGAGAGGCCTTTCATCCATACCAGGCCTGTACTTAACTCTCTTCAGCGGTGTGTTGGAAGGAGATGATCATCCCCATTTTACAGATGAAGAAACTGAAAGAGTTTGCCCTGGGGCCATACAGCTGGCCACTGATGGAGCTGGGCTTTATGCTCAAATTCTGCTGTTGTTCCCTGGAGGTTTATTGCTTCTCACAGAGGAATCACTTTTGTTCCATATGTCACTTGAGGCAGCCCAGTAATTAGGCCCGTGCCAAGGGAAGGAAGTTCTTGTCTGGGCGAGTGCTCATCCTCCCTGCACTTCCTTTATTCAGCTTTCTTGTCGGCTGGAAGAGTTGATTTTTTTTTTTTTTTTCCTGAAGCTAAGCTTCTTATTTGGACATACATCAAAATCCAAGGTGAAGTCTAGAATCCCCGAGATACTGCAGATCTAACATGTTTGTTGCTGATGGGGCAACCCGAAGGGCCGCAGACAGGCTTGGGAGGCGGCCAGGCTGCACCCACTAAAGCGGGCCCATAGCTGAATCCTCAGACCCAGTGGAGACAGGCCAGGGATGGGGAATCAGCTTCACTGTGAGGTGTTTGGCCCAAGGGGAGGTGAGCGTAGATTTCTTTGTGTTGCTTTCCTTCTCTGCAAGGAGAGTCCTCAGCATTTGCTGTGTGTTGGTGACACACTGGTGACTGAAAACTTCAGCATCTATCTGTTTCAGAACACTGTGTGAAAGTGAAATTGTTGTGAGGTAACGTTTGCTTAAATGACTGCCCGGAGGAATCCTTTAGATTCCAAATAGAATGCCCAGGGTGTATTACAAGGGGCGAGGAGGCTGTGCATTAGGAGCTGGAGAGTTCATTGTCCAGAGTGGAATAGATTTCAGGCTTGGGGGCTTTTTAGTGACACTCTTGACCTTCAGTTCTTGGCACTGCCATTTCCTAACTCTGTGGCCTTGGGCAAATGACTTAAGAGCTAACGCTTTGCAGCTTTTGTCATGGGTCACAGTACTGTTTCTAAGCTCTTTGTGTGGAGTATCTTTTAGTCTCACAATCACGTGGTGGGGAAGGTACACATCTTGTCCCCATTTTGCCAGTGAGGAAATTGAGGCACAGGGAGGTTATGTGATGTGCCAAGGTTAGACACCTCTGTAAATGGCAGAATCAGTATTCAGACCCTTGCAGTCTGGCCCTGAGTCCACATTCTGAACCAAGATGCTCCACTATTGCACTTGAACTTGCAGAAATTTTGTCCCCTTATCCATAAAATGTATGCTCTCATAACACCTGCTGTTTGAGATTGCTGCAGGATTTATTGAGATACTGCCTAGAAAGAGGCACATAGTAAGTGCTTAGTAAGTGTTTGCTCTTATTACTATTCATTGTAAGCTGGTGTGTCTTCTTTTCTTCCCTTCCCCCCGCCCCCAGTTGTCTTTCTCCATATCCCCTCTTTGTGACCATTGGAGATAGGTAAGACTGGAGGGATTATGTTCCTAGATAAATATAGAAAAGAAAAAAATACTTCAGAGCTTATAGTAACTATATGAATGTGCTGTTGTCCCTTGTGCCTTCTGACTCTCGTCAAACTCTGATGGGGGCCACACACTACCTTTTAAGTCTGTTTGGTAAATTCATGTTTTAAAACCAACACAAGTCTGCTCCCTGCACAGGTTCACTAGCCAAACCCTCTGTCTAGTCTGAGGACTTGCAGATGATGGGTTAAATCCAGAACGCTGTCTAGAGGAGTCTTGGCTTGACTTGACATGCCTGGACCTGGGATGGTGTTGAGGCTTAGAGGAGGAATGCCCTCTCTTTAGGCAGGACCTCTGCCCATCCTCAGCCCCACCATACCTCCAGGTTTCCTGTAGTTCAAGTTCAGGTGACCTTAGTCCAGCAGGGAGGAGGGGACCCAAGACTTCCTTTGAGAAGTTCTATGTAGCTACAGAAGGGGTGGGGAATTGAGTTGGTTACTGTGGTTGGTTTTCCAGCATTGTTCCAGTGATCTAAGGAGACACCATATTTCTTTCTTTCTTTTTTTGTTTTTTTAAAGATTTTATTTATTTATTTGACAGAGGTCACAGGTAGGCAGAGAGACAGGCAGAGAGAGAGGCGGAAGCAGGCTCTCTTATGAGCAGAGAGCCTGATGTGGGGCTCGATCCCAGGATGCTGGGATCATGACCTGAGCTGATGGTAGAGGCTTTAGCTCACTGAGCCACCCAGGTGCCCCATCTTTCTTTTTTTTTTTTCCTTATTATTTTTTTAAAGATTATTTATTTATTTATCTGACAGACAGAGATCAGGCAGAGAGGCAGGCAGAAAGAGGAAGAGAAGCAGGCTCCTTGCTGATCAGAGAGGCCGATGTGGGACTCAATCCCAGGACCCTTGAATCATGACCTGAGTCGAAGGCAGAGGCTTTAACCCACTGAGCCACTGAGGCGCCCCAAGAGACACCATATTTCTTGACCCCATCCCCACCTTTTTGGTTTCTCAGACAGGAATGAACAGATTTATATTACTGTAAAAAAGAGTTTAATGAGATGTAATGGGAAATTCTTGCCTATGAGACTAATTAAAAGGCAATGAGAAGATGAAAAGTGCCTATCCTTGTGGACTTTAAAACCTTTAAAAACTACTTAAAAAGTTGTCCTAATTAAAAGAATATACATACGTTCTTCTTTCAAAAACCTAAGAACTTACCAGTCAACTCTCTTTTCACTTTCCAGAAAAAGTGCTCTATTATTTTGAAATGTTTTTTTGATGCATTAATATGGCACATATGAGTATTTTAGTTCATAAAATTGAGAGTATTCTGTATTACAGAACATTCTTTTATTTACATATTATATTTTATCATAAAAATTCTTTCTCATCATTAACTCTATGTCCTTAAAAACACATGGACACTTTAAGTACCAGGCAGCTACTCGTCTCAGGTGTTTTGCAATGAGTGAGTCAAGGTGTTGGATCAGGAAGTCTTGGGGAAATATTTTTCATTCTCTTTGGTAGACATTGTCTATTAATACTGTGCAAAGCATGTTTCCATGTTAAAATTCTAGCAATGGACTTTGGAAGGTCATTTCTGAGTGTGGGTACTGTAGGAAAGGCAGAGAAAAGGAAGAATGGAGAAGGGAGGTTGTGCGTGCACCAGGTGGATGGAGACACCCAAGCAGCTGGGGAAGTGGGGAGAAGGGGCTGGTGATCTGATCCAGATAAGATTTGATGACTCACTTGAGACATGTCCATCGGCTCTGAAGGTGAGCTGAGAGAACTTGGGGTAATGGTCAGTGCTAGTTACCAAACATTGACCAGGTGATCTCCTTCCAGGCACATCGGGGAGGAGTGGTACTTTCCCTGCTCCTTTGTGGCTCATATGACCATGTAACATACTTTGGTCAATGAAATGTGACTGAAAGGAATGAGTATCACTTTCAGGTAGAATCTTTAAGAGCCAGGGCATGGTTTTCCATGTTTCCTCTGCCTCTGTGACTGGCAAGGTCCATCTGGGTGTTTGGGCGAGGATGGCACAGACCATATTACACACTGACCAATAGGGGACACTACCCTTTGATGGAGGAAATGGAATGTGCTCATTGGTCCTTATAGGGGGCTGACAGGCACTCTGGGTAATGGTATTTTGCCTCTGTTAGATGTGAGGTGTTAGAACAAAAAATTGAAGAGACTGAGCCTCCAAAGAGGCCAGAGTCATCCTTCCCAATAGAACATATCCGAGAGAAGATGACCAGAGGACAGTAGGGGTTGTCTAGGAGTCACAGAGAACAGACCTGATGTAGGCCACTGAAGTAACTACCACATTAACACAGCCACAATGCTGGCAGTGGGACCCAAGAGTTCTAGAGCAGCAGTGGAAAAGAAATTCTAACTATGTGAGCTTGGATGCCACCTGTGATGGTTAGCTTTATGTGTCAACTTCGCTATGGTGCCCAGTTGTTTGGTCAAACACCAGTCTAGATATTGCTGTAAAGATATTGTTGGGGAGGGATTAATATCTACAGTCAGTTTCCTTTAAAGGAGATTACTCTTGATGATGTGGGGGGACCACATCTAATCAGTGAATGCCTCAGCAGAAACTGAGGTTTCCCGGGAAGAAGGAATTCTGCCTCAAGGTTACAGAGTTAACTCCTGCTAAGTTTCTGGCCTCATGGCCTGCCCTAGAAATTTCAGACTTAACAGCCCCCTGAATTGTGTGAGTTAGTTCCTTAATATAAAGATATTTATGTAAATATATCTCATCTCTGTCTTTGTTTCTCTGTGTCTGTTTGTCCCTGAACCTTGAGTGCATGAATTACCACCTCTAGTGAGAAGACTTGCAGACAGGTTCTAAGAGATACTGGCAAAAATACCACCAGACCTGGTCACTCTATAGGCCTGAATCTGCCTCAGATTAGAATCTCAGTAGCTCTCAATACTCTAAATGGGAGGATGTGGATTCCCTAGAGCAGGAGTGAGGAAGGTACCAATAGGAGCTGTGAGGAGGGAAGCCTAGTGTTTTGATAGTCACCTCTATCATCTATCTGTCCATCCCACTGAGATGAAAATTTCTTATTAATTAAAATTTTTATATTAAAGTAATCAATTCAATAGCCTTAATGGGCCCAGGAAACCCACTCTCTGTCTACTGAATGGTAGAGCCCTGTTCTAAGGAGCAACTCAGAATTTCAAAAACTCCATTTTGACACAGTTCTCGTTTCCCTCAAATTGTTCATCAGACCCATTAACCAAAAGCCAAGTTGCTCTTCAGGGATTTTTTTTTCAGTCTTTTAAAAAATCTTTTCCCATCCCAAAGCTGTTCCATATGTGTAGAAAGGAGCTATCAGCTTGAGTTCACATTCCTGCAATCACGTTCCTGGGGTGGGGACAGACCACAGGACAGAAAACTATATCTTCATGGTTATTTTCCTTGGGAACCAAGTGAAACTTTTCAGGGAATTTAATTCTGCAAACACATATCAGTTGAAGGTGAAGTTATGAAATGAGCTTGTTTTGTATTTGACTGCTTTTTGGGGGAACCTTTGTGTGCTATTGACACCTCCTTTCCACCCCTGGGTTCTCTCTCTCTCTCTCTCAATCCTTTAACTCATCTCTGTGGCCCTTTATGCCGTCAGCTTGCCTGTAATCAGTCCCTCCCTGCCCACCAGGGACTGGACAATGGCTGGCTGGGCAAGGGCATTTCCTCTTTGAAGTCTCAACCTTGCCTTGGTTCTGGTCCCAATGCCATTGGTTCCATCTTCAGGTTTGTACCAATAGTGAAGAAATGCGCCCTTGCTAATGTGCTAGCTGGCTCTCACTGCACTCAGGGATTTGCCTCGCCCCACTAACTAGCCTTGTTTCTTACCAAATGAGGATCCAGGATTGAAGCAGTCACTTCTCAAATGGTACTCATCTGGTGGGGTGCAGGAACTAATCACAGGGGCTCATGAGAACTACTAGTTCAGTATTTAGGAGTTTTCTGATGGGTAAACTGTTAGTAGTAGTTTGAGATTGGCCATAGCAAGAGTATTTGTCCCATTGGAAACTGGTAGATGCTAGAAATCAAATTTTTTTCTTCAGAGAGCCAGCTTACTCACATGTCACTGCACCTATCCTGTCTCACTTGCTAGAAGGTGTCCAAGTGATGTGTCACCAAAAAACAAACAAACAAACAAGCAAAAACATCCAAAAAACCAAAAACCCCAAAACCCAAAAACCCTTCCTAGCCACAGGGTATGGGGTGTGGAAGTTGGTAGCTGGAGTGAAGGAAGTTCTTACTTTCTCTGTAGACAAGAAGCCCTTTTATCATTTTTCCTTTTTGTGACCCTTTTGATTACCCTAATTTGTGATTCTGATCTGCCATGTACTTCTTGTTTGAATAACCCTTTAATTGTTTTCTTCTTTGTCTTGATTGGAATCTCCTTCGGGAAAGGTGATGTTTTATAATAAGGGAAATATTTCAAGAGCAACATACCACAATTAAAATTAGAGGGGAATTGTGGAACATGAAGGATGATGTGTTTCAGTTTATTGAATGTTAACTGAGGCTGAAGAAAGTGACTTAAAGGTCAAAGTGAGCCTGGGACTTATTGACTGAGCAACAAAGGAGAACATCTCAGAGTCTGAGAGAGGACCAGGCCACTTCTAGTTTTTAGGTTCCTAGAAAAAAAATGGGCAAATAATGTAGACAGAACCCTTCCAAAGGGTGAGAGGTTGAGCTCTGGAGGGCTAGATGTTCCTTTTCTAGAACTCAACATGTTTGGAGCACAGAAACAATGATTTTTTATAGCATAACTCTTTGTCTGCTTGCCTCTTCCTTAGACCGTAGGCAAACTGATAACCACATCTATATTCTATGTCTCTAATTTCAACCCCTTGTACAGTGCCAGGTACCCAATGGGGGCCTTCATAAATAGTGGTTTAAAGAAAAGTACAAATGAGAATAAAGGGCAAGAGACATGATGTGATGCTGAAGTTAGGTCTACTTCCTCCAACCAGTGGTTCCCAAGCTTTGAATTTCATACATGGGTACAATTTTTGAGTACTTTTAAGGAAACAGGATAGTCAGGCTATTATTTTGTCAAGTAATGCCACTAAAAAGTCAACAACTATCTCTTAGATTAATAATTTATTAAGAAGAAAAATAAGGAATAATGGATAGTTCATCCCAAGAAAGGAGATGATAACCTTCTTTCTCTTTCTTTTTCTTTCCTTTCTTTCTTTCTTCCTCTCTCCCTCCCCACCCTTTCTCTCTTCTCTTCTCTTCTCTTCTTCTCCATCCTTCCCTTCTTACCTCCCTTCCTTCCTCTTTTCCTTCCTTCCTTCATTCCTCCCTCCCTCCCTCCCTTCCCCTCCTCTCCCCCACACCCAACATGAGGCTTGAATTCACAGTTGATTGATTGTGAGATCAAGACCTGAGCTGATATCAGGAGTCAGATGCTTAACTGACTGAGCCACCCAGAAACCCTAGAGATGGTAACTTTCTGTTGATAAATATGTATTGATAGACATATTGATATTATTTGTGTGGTAGATGTGTATATATTTATATCTTTACTGGATGTTGGAGAACTTGAGTCTTGAGGACTCAGAGTCCAAAGAAAGTCTTTAGATAAGCCCTACTTCTTATTAAAACAGCAAAGATGAAATTAGGTAATAGCCATAGTGTCCACTGATTGATTATCCAACTATTAAATAGATATAGGTTATTCATTTATTCATTTGACCAATGAAGCAACAAATATAGAAGCCATTTAATGAAATAAATATCTGAGACTGGACTATCCTTGAACATCTGCAAGTCTGAACTGGTCTGGCTTTGGGTTCTGAGGATACTGGGAGAAGGTAAGGGATGGATCTGCTTCCTGTTACCCTCTTTGGGTTGACCTGGACAAAGTGAATCCCAAATTCAAGGATTTCTTAGGATCCTCAGGTTCAAGCATGATATAGTTGAAATGCCAAACCTAGAGTGCTGCAGAAAACCTTGGGCTGGATTTTGGGTCTTTATTTTATTATCCCTAAAAGTGAAGTTTTAACTGGGAGACTACCAATGTCTATGAAATTGATGTAGACAAAATTCCAGGGATTTGGCTTAAATAGTCTTCAGAATGCTGTGTGAATATGTAGATCAGGTCTTTGTTTTACTAAAGAGGAATCTGTTCCTATGTTTGACAACATATTTTGTTTCTTTCTTTCTTTCTTTCTTTTTTTTTTTTTAAAGATTTTATTTATTTGACAGAGACACAGCGAAAGAAGGAACACAAGCAGGGGGCAGTGGAAGAGGGAGAAGCAGGTTTCCCACTGAGCAGGGAGCCTGATGCAGGGCTCAATCCCAGGATGCTGGGATCATGACCTGAGCTGAAGGCAGATACTTAGTGACTGAGCCACCCAGGTGCCCCATATTTTGGGTTTCTTTGTCTGGAATCTTTACTTCTCAAACATAATCAACAGACTTTTATTGAATCAGCCACTCTGTGTAAAGATAAGTGGCAGATACTATAGGAGACTCACAAAAGTTTAAGGCATCTTCCTTACAACCCACTTAGCCTTTGAAGCTTTCAGGCTAGCAGAGGTAGATATGTCAGGTTAGGATAGGTAGATATTATTCTAAAGTTCAAAACAAATAATCTGATCCAACAAATTAGTATATAAAAATGGCAAATTAAGGGTAGAAGATAGAAGGTCTGTAAACATTTCTGAGAAGTAGAGATTTCTGGCTGGAATGTTTAAGAAGGTTTTAAGGAGGAGGTAAGCATTTGGTTGGACTTTAAACATTGGAAAGAATTTCAAAGGTAGCGAATACATCCCAGGTAGGAACTGTATAGGGGGAAGTGTTAGGAGATAGAGGCTAAAATAGCTTAGTTCTGGGATACCTGGTGGCTCAGTCAGTTAGGCATCCAACTCTTGATTTTAGCTCAGGTCTTGATCTCAGGATCATGAGTTCAAGCCCCGTGTTGTGCTCCATGCTGGGCAAGGAGCCTACTTTTAAATAGCTAGCTAGCTAGCTTGGTTCTGGCAGAAGGCTTAGGGAGCAGTGGTTGATGAGGCTGGGATGGATATCCTCGGGCTGCTAGTATAGTGTGGAATGCTGGGGAAAGGGGAATGGGTTACATTTCTTAAAAAAAAAAAAAAAAATGAGACTCATCAAATGTTACTTGTTACCTTTTTAAAAACAAAATGGCAATATGATCAATGGAAGGGATTCCAGTTTGTATAGCCCTCACTAATGACACGGTGCCCCTTTCCCTTGGATTGGAGGATATGCATGTGGACCACCAGACCCGGCCACTTGAGAATGGGGTGGATTAGCTTGAATTCTTTGGGCACTGAGTTCATGCATGCTAGAGTTTGGGGGTGGGGTATAATTTCCTTTAGAGAGAGGATCACTTTGAGCCTCTTCCACTCAACTTGTTTATAAAAATCCTGGAGAATTATTTTCCAGACCATGGGTGGAAAAGTCAGTATGTTTAGTAGTGATCCTATAAACAAATGAAGATGTCTTTTTGCAATAGGAGCAGACAGGGAGGAGAACTTATTTTTGTGATTTGAGGAAACTGCTGGTTTCTGGGATGGCTGAGGCAGAAACAGTTTGTTTCTTACTAGGCTGACTTTTTCTCCCAAGGAGAAAATTACTTATCTTTACTGAAAACACTTAAAATCTCATTTTGAACTCAGTGTGAGTGTCTAGAAATTGACACAGTGTGGCTGTGTGATTCTCGTGGGAGTTCAGCTCCATTTCCCCTTGAGTGAAGTACAAGAGGGAAGAGAGAAAAAGGAACGACAGCATTTGTTTCTCCAGAGCATGTATCGTGATTTCATATCAGAATTGCACTTTGCAGAAATCTTTGTGATACTGAATCAAGTTTCTCATTAACATGATGAGTTTGGGGCGCCTGGATGGCTCGGTGGGTTAAGCCGCTGCCTTTGGCTCAGGTCATGATCTCAGGGTTCTGGGATCGAGTTCCACATCAGGCTCTCTGCTCAGCAGGGAGCCTGCTTCCCGCCCCCCGCCCCCCGCCTGCCTCTCTGTCTACTTGTGATCTCTCTCTGTCAAATAAATAAATAAATCTTAAAAAATAAACATGACGAGTTTGAAGAACTAGAGGCTAGTTATAATAAGTCTATATAACAAGCTCATATATCTTAAAAATTACTATTTCCTTTTATTAATCTTTATAACAGTTGGGTACATTTGGTTTGGAAATTAGAATGAGTTAAAGTAGAGAGTGAGGCCCAAAATGGGGTGACAATCCAATTGATAATCTTTTATGAAGACAGTAATGTTGTGGTCTTGACCAGAGGACAAATCTCCCATGCTGTCCTCTTAGGCAGTGCTGAGTATTATGGGCCAAGCGGTCCCTGGCAGAATTGACTTTGTATCTCTTCCTGGTACCTGAAATTAGTCATGCCCAGAAGATAAGGATTTAAATGACAGTGTCTGATCTGGAACACTTAACACATGATTGGCCAAGCAGAGTGGAAGAGAAACCCAAGAACAGGTGGGAGAAGAAGACCTGAGGGCAGAATGGCTGAGGGGCCTGAGCAGCTGTCCCCTGAGCGCCAGAGGGTCTGGATCCTCATCTGGATCCACATCCAAGAGGATGGAGAGGGTCAGAGGAGAGTGCTGTGGGCCACCAGGCACTCCTGTGAAAATTCACATGCAGTTCTGCCCCTTACAGAAAGTGCCCCTAATCTACAATCCCTTTTGCATTATCAATCTTCCTTCCAAGGTGGCTTACTCTTGTGTCTGGCAAGGCGGGGCTCTTTGGCTCCTTTCTGTCCGTGGGCCTCCTCATAGGACTGTTGAGTGTCCCCACGACAGGGCAGCTTGCTTTAGGGAAGATTTCAGCCATTGTTTCTTCTAGCCTAGTTGCCATCTCAAGGAATAACATGATGAAAATCTTAACATTTTTCCGTTTTCTTGCTCAAAATGGATGAAGATCTTGAATATGTGGGAGAATAAACTACTTAGGTGGATTAATAGGTTCTGGCTTAGAAGATACAATCTGGAAAGGGGCATTGAAGCCAATGAAGACACTTGCTGCAAAATCCCAACAAATTTAAAAAAACAACAAAAAACCAACAAATTCTGGCCATCATTTAGGGGTGTTGGAAACCAAACAGCATTGTCTTACCATTGTGGGAGAGAAAGATGGGTTCACCCCTGTGCTGTATTTGAAAGTAGGCACTGCACCCCAAGAAAGAAAAGCTACAGCCAGAATGGAAAGATGAAATCTAAGCTAAATGTGGTGGTAGGGGGGGTAAGGAGATGGAAGAGGGCAAGGAGAGGCAGGGGCTGTACTTAGGAAAACCAGTGAAAAGGCCAGTATTACTTGGCCCACAAAAGTGAAGTCTGAGAGGAAACAATCGTGAAGAGTTCACAAGTTTGAATTTCTAAAGAAATATTTCTTGAAAGGCAAACTTAACATAATATATATATAAAAAGTCCCATTTTATATTGGGTAATGTACTTTTGTTTCTCACTACTTAAGAATTGAGGCAAGCTCTGAAAATTCGAATTTACAAGGGTGTTCTGTGGAAGGAACAGAGACTTAATTTTTTTTTTTTTTTAGTTTTGATCTGACTTTTTGAGTTCCCATCAAAGGGACAACTGTGTCCTTCCATAAGGTGCTTCTTATGATCTCTGTCACAACTAGTATCCCGATCCAGAAGAGAGGCTCTTTTGTTTTTGGAGAAGAGTTTGTATGTTTGAAGCATCTTCTAATCTTCCAGGATTGGTTTTATAGGAGAATCCATAGCTGATGCTAGCATCTGGGGTAGAGATAAGAGGTGGTACTGTGGCAGCCATTGGTAGTTCATACTTTTTGCTAAAAGTGGATTGAGGGGAGCCAGCCCTAGAGGTTGGCAGAGATCCCAGGGAATACTGTGGGCTCACAATTACTACTGATTATCCAGTGACATTGGCAACCAAGTTTGAACTCTGTGCAGATGGAATCAACATCAAGATGTAAAGCAAGCAAGAAAAAAAAGTATCCTATTAAATAAACCCCTCTTGGACATCCATTATTTCCATAAAGAAACTAATGTAACAATGCATAAGAATGAGATTCTCTTATGTATATAACATGCGGCATCTGGAAAATCCAAAGACTGTTTTATCTTGGGTTTTTAACTCCCTTCTCTAAAAATAATACATTACATCACTTAGCCATCTGATTCAAGGATCTAGGTACATTCCAATCTAATAGGCACATTTCCCTGAATTACTTTATAAATGATAGAAACATCTGACCTTGAATGCTCCAGGACCTTATGAATACAGATGAGCTGATGTTTAAATGGAGTCTCCAAGCCTTAGGAGGGCAGGCACTGCATCAGTCTAGTTCATCATTATGTCCTAGTACCTGTTTCAGTGGCTGACACATAATAGATGCACACAACAGTTGGATTAATTAATAAGTAATGCAAGAATGATTGGGGGTTTTCTTCTAATTTATAGTTCTATGAATTAGGTATAGCTATTGGGCTTTTATACCTTAATTTGTCAACACCTGTCTAATGGTTATTTTACTCTGAGATTATTCAGCATAGTTTCGTTTGTTTTTTAAAAAAAACTCAAGTAGGTAATTTTGGTGGGAATGAGCATCTGGGGAGGTGGAATTGGACTCTTAATTGGAGGCTCTAAGAACATTCATGCTTGAATTCTTCTGGGGTGAGAGAGTATCACCCTCCAGATCTTAAGAGTTCTTAAAAGGGAGGTGTAGTATTTCAGAAACAACCCTTTCAAGCCTTAATGCCTTTCATCAAAGGCTTTTAAAGCACTTTGCCTTTAACGGGTCCATGTCTACCTCCTGCCTAGCTTACACACATGCCTCCCTTTGAGGTCAGTAGAGGCTAATAGTGCTGAGAAAACAAGGCAATGTATGTAGTAGAGGTTGTTAACTAGCCGTATTTCAGTCTTGCATGCGAGTGTGCACCTGAGACTTCAAATAATTCAGCATAGGCCAATATGAAATCAAGCATGAGGTCTAAAGAAAATCAGCTGCTGGATGAAAGGAATTTAGATCTCACAATCAGACCCATCCCTGAATGAAATACTTTGCCATGGGAGGTAATAAGGTCCTTGTCGATGGAGATAATAGTTCTGTGGTAGGAGGAGTGAGTAGGACCTATACTCAAGATGGAGAAATCCACCCCTCCATGTCTGTGAGTATATCAAGTATGCCTCTCTTGCCTAGAACGAGCCATCATAAATCCTCAATTTACTTGGATATTCACCCACCCACATTTCCCCCCTACTACTCAAGTTTAGTAAGAGATAGGCAAATGACTCCACCCTTGATAAAAGTCTATTTGGAATAAAAAATGAATTTAAAAAGCTTCTGGGTAGGTTTTGGACTAGGGCATGTTTATTATTGTTGTTCCAAGTGAGACCCTGAGTCCAGAAGGAATCTGAATCAACAATGATTTAGCTGGGTTTCCTATTCTATGCTTGTTAAGGCAGGGCATGGCACTAGTCGATTTTATCATGGTTATTCAAGTCATTAATTGTCGGGGTTGAATTTTCTTGGGGATCTGTGTCTGAATGTGTTTGCTTAGTCTAGTGAGTGGCTCTCAAACTTTAGTGTTCATCAGAATTACCCCTAAGGGCTTGTTTAAGGGAAGATTTCTGGGCCCCACCCTCAGATTTTCTGACTCAGTACGTCTGGGTTGTGGCCAGAGAATTTGCATTTTTAGCAACTTTCCAGATGTATTAGTTTTCTAACGCTGCGGTAACAAATTATTAGGACTTTAGAGGTTTAAAGCAACACAGTTTTTTTACTCCATAGTTCTACAGAACACAAGTCCAAAATGGGTCTCACTAGGCTAAAATCAAGGTGCTAGCAGGGTTTGGGGGGTCCCTAAGGGGAGAATCTGTTTCCTTGCATTTTCTAGCTTCTAGAGGCTGCTTGCATTCCTTTACCCATGGCTGTCTTCCATCTTCAAAGCCAGCCATGACTGGTTGAGTCTCACCATGTTCTCCCTCTGGTTCTTAACTCCTTTTCCCCATTTAATGATCCTTGTGATTACATTGGCCTCACATGGATAATTCTTTATTTTAAAGTGAAGTGATAGGCAGCCTGAACTTCACCTGAAACTTATTTCTTTTTTGCTCTGAAACATATATTCATAGGTCTCAGGGATTAAGATATGGACATCTTTGTGGAGGAGAGGGAGCCTTTATGCTTCCCATACCATACCAGGTGATTGATGCTGTGGGTCAGGGGACCACACTTTGAGAACCTTTGGTTTAGTGACTTGAAACTTGAGCGACTGATTAGAGGCTGCATAGTTATGAGGAAGACAGCTTGACAATAAAATTGAGCAGGAAAATGCATGTCTTATGGAAAACTAACATTTGTGTGGTTTAAGATTTTATCAAACTTTTATGCATAATGCAACTCTGTAAAATATTGACCCCAAGATTCTTGTGGACACTCAGACAGAAGGACCAGACACCTATTTCTCATGACTCCAGCACTCTCCCCTGCCCCTATTAGTCTAATTCACCCCTTGTACCTGTATTGTCTTTGTTGTCAACATGATCATTACCTGCCACGTTGTTCCCCTTCTCTTACCTATTGAGATCCTGTTCTTTAAGGCTCAATTTGGAACCTTCCTCTGTCATGGAGCCTTCCCCCAAATTGCTCTGGCTGAAAGTTGTCATTGCTAGTTTATCAGATACCCTCACACATGAAATCATTTGTTTTTGTAACAGTGCTCTGAGGTGGGTAGTATCTATTTCACAAATGGACAGAAGAGGCAACAACATGTTTTAGTGAGCTGCTCAAGTTCACCCAGCACTTACAGGTCTGGGGACTCAGTCTCTGCAGTAGACTGAATATTCATGTCTCTCAGAATTCACAGGTTGAAACCCAGTGCCCAGGGTGGAGCCCTCATGATTTGGATTAGTGAACTTATATAAGACACCCTAGAGCTTCCTCAATCCTCTCATCATGTGAAGACACAGAAAGAAGATAGCCATCCATGAACCAGGAATTTTTCACCAGACACCAAATCTGCTGGATCCTTGATCTTGGACTTCCAGCTCCTAGAGCTGTGAGGAATAAATGATTGTTGTGAACCACCAATCTATGATATTTCTATTATGGCAGCCTGAACAGACGAAGTCCCTAAAGCTGTGACCCCAAAGCTGAAGCTGTCCGGCACCGTGGAGAAGGATGGGCATTTTTCTGGAAACCTACAGCTAGTGAATTCCAGGTTGACTGACTGTGTCTCAGCCTTACATAAGCTTCTGAGGCCAGGACTTCCTCTGTAAACTCCTTTCCAGTCAGGCTACATCTAAAGGAAAATTGTCCCATTAAGCTGCTCTTTATTGGGTACCATTTTAAAAAAAATTCTTGTAAGTGGAGATAGAGTCAGTTGCTTGTGAATTTAACTTGTCAAATACAATTGTTGTCATGATAATTATTAATGTGTAGTTGAAATGAGCGGCTATCATTCACATCTTCATTCCTGGAGTTTCAAAGAAAGAGACTATTGGAGTGATGGGAATCACAAATTCAGAGCAAGGTTTGTCAAAATCAAACACTGTGTTTTCTGCAGTTTGTAAACTCTGTGTACCACAACATAGATGGTCATTATTTTTTTCTTTCACTTAAAAAGTAATCTTGATCAGGGGCCTCTGAGTGGATCAGCTGGTTAGGTGTCTGCCTTTGGCTCGGGTCATGATCCCAGGGTCCTGGGATCAAGCCCCATTTGGGCTTCTTGCTCAATGGGGAGCCTTCTCCCTCTCCTTCTGCCTGCTGCTACCCCTGCTTGTGTGTTTCCTCTGTCTTTCTCTCTTTGTGTCACATAAATAAAATCTTAAAAAACAAAGAAATAATCTTGATCATTAGGCCCGTGGTTCTGATCTATGTGAAAAGTTATATCATTAGACTTGTTCCACGGGAAAGGAGAGGAAAGAAGAAGGTCAAGCGCCTGTAAAAAATTATAGCCCTGGGTAGTGATTTTGTAAAATAAGTATATGAGTAGGGGTGCCTGGGTGGCTCAGGCGTTAAGTGTCTGTCTGCCTTCGGCTCAGGTCGTGATCCCAGGATCCCTGCTCAGTGGAAAGCCTGCTTCTCCCTCTCCCTCTCCCACTTGTGTTCTCCCTCTCGCTGTCTCTCTCTGTCAAATAAATAAATAAAATATTTTAAAAGAAATAAGTGTATGAGTAGCTTGTGATTCAGCATCAGTTTTTTGTTTTTGTTTTTTTTTCAACAAGTTATGTATTTTATTTTTGGAAGGGTGAGTGGGAAGGAAAAAATGGTGGATGGACATGAGATTAAAACACAGACCCTAAATGATTCCTTTTGGTTTTTCCCCACCCCTGCTCTTTCCTAGGAACTCCTTGATCCCTCCGCCTTCATTTCTTTGAGGATGTGGATGAATAGGCTGGGGCTGAAGTCTACCTGCTGTTTGGGAAACTTGCTGGGTCAGTTCCCCGGAGTGCTTACGGACAGTGCCCACCCAGCAGGTGGGTCCCTGAAGTGCATTTGTCAGCAGAAAGGGAATTCCTCCTTGTTGCAAATGAAATGTGATGCCTTATCAGGTGAGTGAGCACCCACCTGCTAAGCTTATTCACATTTGGCTGTTGCAAGTATTCTGCAATGTAAGGGAACATTCCACGGTAAACCCAGAAAGTGAAGTTCACTGTAATGTGACTAATACTGTGACACAAGATTTATCTGCTTCACACTTATCTGCTTGAGCATTCAGAAGAAATGTTAAATTAATTGATTAATATCAAAATGCATCAGATGTTCTGAATGTGTTCCACCATTTCAGAACTTACGAAACTGACATGGTGAATTTCCTCCTGAGTAACACTTAGAAGCATCCACAAAATGGACTTCTAAATTTTCCCTAGTTTCCCAATAAAAATATTTCTAGGGGGCGCCTGGGTGGCTCAGTGGGTTAAGCCTCTGCCTTTAGCTCAGGTCATGATCTCAGGGTCCTGGGATCGAGCCCCATATGGGGCACTCTGCTCAGCAGGGAGCCTGCTTCCCCCTCTCTCTCTGCCTGTCTTCTGTCTACTTGTGATCTCTCTGTCAAATAAATAAATAAAATCTTAAAAAAATATATTTCTAGAAGAGACCCAGTTTAAAGATGAATGGGTAATTGTGACTTTGATGCTGCTGACGAAGAAATAGTAGTAATTAATATTTGTGAAATGTTATTTACATGTATTACTACACTCAGTCCTCAGAACAGCCCAATGAGGTAGGTGCTATAATAATCCTCATTTTACTGGTGAGGAAATTGGAGCTTAGAAAGCTTAGCAAACTTGCCCAAGGTGACACAGCTAGCGAATTCCAGAAATGAGATTCAAATCAATCTTTCTGACTCTAGAAACTGTGTTTTATTTACTGTCTCCTTGTATTTCCAGGTTTAAGTTAATTTTTCTTCCCTCCCTCCCTCTTTTTCTCCTTCTCTCCCCCCTCTCTGCATACTTCATTCTTTTACATTTATGTAAAAGAAAATGAGCATTGTTTTTATGTTATTTAATTATTCAAACACTGAATAAGCACGTGCTCTGTGCTAAGCATGATTTTAGGAGGCAAGAATTCAACAAAGAGCAAGACTCTGATCACACCTGCAGGAAACTTGCAGGTATCCTTGTTCCTTTAGTGCCCTTTCTCCTCCTCCTCCTCCATCCTCCTCCTCTTCTTCATCATCTTTGACGGACACAGCAGATAACTGAGGCTACTCTACTAAGACTGAAGAATTTTCCCTCTGCACTTGAAAAGCTAGAAGGAAGCTCTCTTTGCAAGGGAAATTCTGACAGAAGAAAGGCAGACCTGAAAGGAAATGGTGCTAAAAATACCACCAAGATGTGAAGGACAGACTGACAGCCAGAGTCTTCAGAATGAGCCTGTGCAAAGCTGGAGAAGGTGAAAATAACATTTGGTCCATGATCACTCCCAGGATGATAATGATCTGCTTGTATGTGTCTACAGGG
The DNA here is from genome assembly GCF_964662115.1 of Mustela nivalis. Taxonomy (NCBI): domain Eukaryota; kingdom Metazoa; phylum Chordata; class Mammalia; order Carnivora; family Mustelidae; genus Mustela; species Mustela nivalis. The sequence continues at coordinate 150,918,386 of NC_139022.1, read as the reverse complement.
TGTGTGCACACAGGAAATGAGATGGTTGGGCAGAGTTATTCAGGTTAATCTGCCAGAAAGATTAAGGGGGACAGGGAGGGGAGAAAAGAAAATGATTGATTGCAATTCCTAAATAGATTTTTTTTTTTTTTTTTTTTTTTTGGTAGACTTTACATGCCATTTCATACTCTGGGCCTGCTCATGAAAGTCAAGGGAAGATGTTCTTGTTTGAACTATTTTTAGATGTTCACTTTGCTTTTAATATCAACTAAATGACATGGATTATTTAAAATGCACACTGCCCAGGTATGTAAAGAAATGCCCCTGACCTCATATAGTCTTAGGTGGAAGAATACAGTGTGCTTCTCCGAGGTTTGATTCCATTTATCTCAACGGACCAGAATGTAATGAGAAGTGAGTTTAAGACTATATTCCTGAGAGATACTGCCAGATCAAGGAAAGTCAAGCATGTAAAATAGTTCCTGAATTATTAAAAATGGTGATGAAATCATCTTAAAATCCTGACTCTTAAGGCTTTACCTTTTCTGTTTTGATACTTTCTTAAAATGGTCTGTTCAGAGCTTGGGTTCATTGTCAGTCCACTCAAGTGAGTGCTAAAGTTGGGTTTCTGCATATGGAGGTTTCTGCTTTTTTGGACTGCCGTGAATCACTGTGCTTCTGATTGCTTCTTCTACTGAAGAGCCTTGTGAGAACATGAGGGTTTCTTAGCAGTGGGAAGGCACAGTGCTCAGATGCTGTATTAGTCAATGTTCTCCAGAGAACAGAATCAATAGGATATATAATGTATCCTATTGATGTGTGTGTCTGTGTGCATGCGTGCGCACGTGCGCATGTACATGCGCACACAGAGAGAGAGAGAGAGAGAGGGAAATTTATTTAGGAGTTGGCTCATGAGATTGTGGTGGCTAGCAAGTCTGAAATCTGTAGTACATGCCAGCAGCCTGAAAACTCAGGCAGGGTTTTATGTGTTGCTGTCTGGAGACCAAATTTCTTCTTCTTCAGGGAAACTCAGTCTTCATTCTAAAGTCTAAGCCCTTCAATAGATTGGATGAGGTCCACCTACATTATAGAGAGCAATCTGCTTTAAAGTCTACAGATTGTAAATGTTAATCACATCTTAAAAATACCTCCATAGCAACATCTAAACTAGTGTTGAACTAAACCATTGGGTGTTATAGCTTTGTTGACACACACAGTCAGCCGTCACAGATGTCTAGAACCCAGGGGTTTCTGGGGATCGTGCCCAGAGCAGAAGGTTGACAGGGCTTACCTTAGGTCTAATGTCAAATCCATGTCATGTGGTTGTGGGAATCCAGCTTGCTTGTGACCTCTAGACATATAATACAGATCAACCTAGTCAATCCACAGGGCCTGGCCCGAAAATGGGGGAGGTGGAGCATGGGAGGTAGAACATGTGAGGTGACAGATTCATGTGCCTGAATCACAGACTGTTTAGGTGAGGGTCCTCAGAAACAGGACCTTTGGTAGCCCCTTTGGCATCTTTGTCTAAATTAGAAAATGGTCCTTCTCCTTCTGAGTAGATACAGCCCCTAGTGTGGATGTATAACCTGGTGAGCACTGATGTCATCCCTCACTAGACACGTGAGCCAGGTGTCCCTGAGCAGTGAGCAACCCTCCCAACCGTATGCATTGGCCTTGCTCAGAGAGAAACAAGTCTCATTTTATAGGTGAGAAATTAACCCCAGAAACTTAGTGAACTTGCCAAAAGGTGTACCAGGTAATCTTGGGTTTAGAATTTTAGACTCCAAAACTGGAGTCTGAGGGGCCTGGTGACATATACCTTATTCTCTGGACAAGGGAGCCAGGGGAGGTGTGGACAGGGAAAAACCCTTCTCTCTAAAAGTTCTCTTCCCCCACTTGTTAGCTCACCAATTTCAGAATATTTAATTTTATGATAAAATTAAAATGTTCTCTGAGAGTCATTCATATTAGAATGAATGACTTTACCTAGATGATGGAAATAATTCTTTACATCTAAAAAAAAAAACACTTAATGATTTTCAAATATACACAGTATTTTATTCCCCAGACCACAGCGATTTCATGGCTGTTGAGGACTCCCTTGAATAAATTAATAATTAATGACTTCAAGAAACGTTAAAAACTATGTTCTAAGCATAATTTTTATTGAAATATAATGCATACATAAAAGTACATGAATCATAAGTGTACAACTCAATAAATTTTTACAAACTGAATACACCTATATAACCCTGTCCCAGATTAAGAAATAGAATATTAGCAGTACCCTAGGAATCCCTTTCCTCTAAACAGGATTCTAAATTCTTCCTTGAGACCCAGGTTCAAAGAGATAACTCCAACAGAAGGTCTTGAGGATGAACAATTCTAGTTAAATCTGTGCATCAGAAGGATTAGGTTAATCTATGCTTGATATGTTACTGTGAATGAGAAAGGTATTAAATAGTCCCTGGCCTTTATTGCTTTTAAACCTTCTCTGAACCTTGAAAATGTTTTATCTACTCCGTGATTTTGTGTTGTTGTTGTTGTTGTTTTTTGGAATCTATTAGAGAGTCAGAGATTTCTGTAGAAGTTGAGAAATTGGGATTCAACCTAAACATCCAGCAATGAGGGCTTGGCTAAATCAATTTTTCATAGACTTGAAAAATGGAGTATTATGTCATGATTAAATAAATGAGGATGTTTGCTTAAGTGCTTATGCTAGAGTGAGAAGTGAGCAGGGAAAGATAAAAGAATTATGCATGTATTAGACAATAATCTCAATTTTTGTTAAAAATGTCTGAAAAATAGGAAAGATGGCAGAGTAGGAGGATCCTAAGCTCACCATGTCCCATGGATACAATTGGATAACATGCACATTGGCGCAAATAATCCAGAAAATGACCTGAAGACTGGTAGACAGAGTCTCCACAGTTAAATGTAGAAAAGAGGCCATGTTGAAGAGGGTACAAAGAGCGGAGATGGGGTTGAAAGCTACATGACACATAGGACTGTCCACAGGAGGGAGGGATGCCCTGGACAGAGAGGGGAAAGAAACAGACTCTCACACCAGGGAGCCTGAAGGGGGAAGACAAATCTCCATAACATTTGGCTTTGAAAACTGGAGGGGCCCAGCAATTGGTTGGAGCTTAACACCTAAAACTTTAAAAATCAGTGGGCTCAACTCTGGGAGAATCAGGAAGGCAAGAAGAAATTGAGTCCCTACCCTTAAAGAGACAGCACAATGAATAACCCCTTAGAAAAATAGCATAGAAACAGCAGTTTGAAAGAGGCCTGGAGTAAACAGGAGGGAAGTTTGTTTACTGATCACAGAAGTGTGCTGAAGGCACAGGGATCATTGGGAGACTCAGCCAGGAACAAAGGACTTGGCAGGTGCCATTCCCCTCCCCCACCTCCCACCCCACACACTAGCCTTGATATACAGATACCTGTGGGAGCCAGCATAGCACAACACACCTCACCTACCTTGCTAACAGTGCATCTTGTCCCAGTTAGCAAGACATGCAGACATGTCCCCTCCAGTCAGGCCTTGGTTCCAGGTCCCCCTCCCACAGCAGGCCCATGCAAACCTTGCTAACACTGTGAGTCCTGTCCCTTCCAGTAACCCCTTGGCCAGAGCTCATCCAAAGCAGTGCTGCAAGCCTGGCAGTGTGCAAGCAGCCCTGAAGGGAGAGGGCCACTCCAAAGTGACTTCTGCTGGAGAAAGGAGGGAAGACAAACACAATGTCAGACCACAGTGCCAGCTGTGGGCTGGGGGTAGACATCCAGTCTGACTGCAGGCCCCGCCCACCAACAAAAGCTGCTCAGGGGACAAGATAAGGAAAATGGCCTGCAGTTTGGTGCTATGATATCTCTAGAAAATGTGTTGTGTGACACAAAACAAAAGCCCAAGGTGGCCCCATACTGGCCCACTAAAAACAGAGGGACCAGACTCTGCCCATAACAGGCAAAGGCAAAGAGATCCATTGCAGACAATTGGACTGAAGGCAAGAGCAGCTCAGCCACAAGAATAGGGCACACGCAACATATAGAAGACACCCCTGAAGTACCGGATTCTGGTGAACAGGGAACAATGCACTGCAGGACACTATAGGACCAATTCTTTGTCATGCCATTATTTGCAAGAGCAGGAGACCCAGCTGATTTTCCTAACACATAGAAACATTTGCAGAGAGACAAAATGAGAAGACAGAGAATGTTCCAAATGAAAGAACTTATAGCAAGAGAGCCAAACACAATGGAGAAAATATGCCTGATAGAGAATTTAAAGTAATGGTCATAAAGATACTCACTGGACTTAAGAAGAGTGGAGAAGGGGCTCCTGGGTGGCTCAGTGGGTTAAGCCTCTGCTGTCAGCTCAGGTCATGATCTCAAGGTCCTGGGATCCAGCCCCATATTGGGCACTCTGCTCAGCAGGGAGCCTGCTTCCCTCTCTTTCTCTGCCTGCCTTTCCGCCTTGTTGTGACCTCTCTCTCTCTGTGTCAAATAAATAAATAAAGCCTTTAAAAAAAAAAAAAAAAGAAGAGTGCAGGACCTCAGTGAGATCCTTAACAGAGACAGAAAACATAAAAGCCAATCAGAGACAAATTAATAAATGAAATTAAAAATATACTAGAGAGAATAAATAACAGACTAGAGGAAACAGAAGAATGGATCAATGACATGGAAGACAGAGTGATGGAAAGCAACCAACCTAAACAGGAGGGACAGAAAAGAATAAAAAATGAAATTAGGGAACTCAGTGACACCATCAAGCATCATAGGCACATGATAGGAATCCCAGAAGAAAAAGAGAGAGAAAAGGGGGAAGAAAATTTATTTGAAGAAACAATAGCTGAAGACTTCCTGACTCTCAGGAAGGAAACAGAAATTTAGATCCAGGAGGCACAGAGATCTTCCACAAAATCACCCCAAGCAGGTCCACACCAAGACACATGGTAATTATAATGGTAGTGAAAAAGAGAATTTTAAAAGCAAGGAGAGAAAAGAAAACTGTTACATACAAGGGGAACCTCAGAAAGCTATCAGCTTTTTCAGCAGAAACATTGTAGGCCAGAGGGCACAGCATGATATATTTAAAGTGCTGAAAGAAAAAACCTATAGTCACGAATATTCTAGGGGTGCCTGAGTGGGTCAGTTGGTTACCAGCTGCCTTCAGCTCATGTCAAGATCTCAGGGTCCTGGGATCGAGCCCACATCAGGCTCCTGGCTGGGCAGAGAGCCTGCTTCTCTTCTGCTGTCTCCTGCCTTGTGCTCCCACTCTCTGTCAAATAAATAAAATAAAATCTTTTTTTAAAAAATACTCTATCCAGCAAGGCTATCATTAAGAATAGAAGGAGAGATAAAAATTTCCCAAACAGAAGTTAAAGGAATTCATCACTACTAAACCAACCCTCTAAGAAACATTAAAGGGGAAGAAAGACCATAAGTAGGAGTAAGTAAATTAGAAATCACAAAAGCAGTAAAATTAACTATATATATATATATATACACATATATATATGTGTATATATATATATATGAATGAATGAAGAGATTTATGAAATAAAAGGATGTAAAGCAGGATACCATATACCTAAAACATAAGGGGAGAGGAATAAAGACTGGGTTCAAACTCAAGTGACCATAAACTTAATACAGACTGCTATATGCATAAGATGTTACACACAAACCTAATGGAAAACACAAATAAAAACCAGTCATAGATATGCAAAAAATAAAGAGAAAGGAATCCAAGTATACCACTAAACAAAGCCAGCAAACCATGAGAGAAGAAAGTAAGAGAAGAAAGGAACAGAACTACAGAAACAACCGTAAAGCAAGTAACAAAATGGCAATAAGAATATAACTATCAGTAATTACTTTGAATGTAAATAGACTAAGTGCTCCAGTCAAAAGATACGGGGTGACAGAATGGATAAAAAAAGAAGACATCTAGGCTGCCTGTGTGGCTCAGTGGGTTAAAGCCTCTGCCTTCTGCTCAGGTTATGATCCCAGGGTCCTGGGATCGAGCCCCACATCAGGCTCTCTGCTCAGCAGGGAGCCTGCTTCCTCCTCTCTCTCTGCCTACTTGTGATCTCTGTCTGTCAAATAAATAAATAAAATCTTTTAAAAAATAAATAAGTAAAAGAAAAAAAAAAGACATCTATATGCTGCCTATTAAAGACTTACTTCAGACCCAAAGGCACATGCAGATTGAAAGTGAAGGGATGAAAAAGCAATTATCATGTGAATGAAACTGAAAGAAAGCCAGAGTAACAATACTTGTATTAGACTAAATAGACTTTAAAACAAAGACTGTAAGAAGAGACAATGAAGGACACTATATAATTTTAAAGGAACAAGAAGACATAATAAGATATGACAATTGCAATACTTATATATTATTTATGTAACCAACATGAGAGCACCCAAAAATATGTAAAGCAGCTAATAATAAACATAAAGGGTGTAATCAGTAGTAACACAGTGATAGTAGGGGACTTTAACACCCCACCTGCATTACTGGATAGATGATTCAAACAGAAACTCAACCGGAGAACAGTGGCTTTGAATGACATGTTGGGCCAGATGGACCTAACATACATATTCAGATCATTCCATCCTAAAACAACAGAATACACATTCTTTTCAAGTGTTCATCCAACATTCTCCAGAATAGATCACATATTAGGTCACAAAACAAGTCTCAACAAATTTAAAAGATTGAATTTTCATGCATCTTTTCTATGCATCTTTTCCAACCATAACACTATGAAGGTCAAAATCAACAAGAAAAAAAATCTGAAAAGAATACAAATATATGTATGTTAAATAACATGCTTCTAAACAATGAATGGGCCAGCCAGGAAATCAAAGAGGAAATCAACAAATACATAGAGACAAATGAAAATGTATATATAGTGTTCCAAAATCTTGGGCATGAAGCAAAAGCTGTTCTAAGAGGCAACTTATAGCAGTTCAGGCCTACCTCAGAAGCAAGAAAAAACAACTTAACCTTACACCTAAGGAGCTAGAAAAAGAAGAACAAACAAAACCTAAAACCAGTAGAAAGAAAGAAATAATGCAGATCAGAGCAGAAATAAAACAAATAACAGAGCAGATCAATGAAATCAGGAGCCGTTTGTTTGAAAAGGTCAAATTGATAAACCTTTAGCAAGACTTATCAAAAAAAAAAAAGGGCTGAAAGTTATAAATGAAAGAGAAATTCTGACACCACAGAAATACAAAGGATAATAAAATATTATGGAAGATTATATGCCAAAAAATCGGACAATCTGAAAGAAATGGAATAATTCTTAGAAACACATACCTCCCATAGTTTGGCTATTGTGGACATTGCTGCTATAAACATTCGGGTGCACGTGCCCCTTTGGATCACTGCGTTTGTATCTTTAGGGTAAATACCCAATAGTGCAATTGCTGGGTCATAGGGCAGTTCTATTTTCAACATTTTGAGGAACCTCCATGCTGTTTTCCAGAGTGGCTGCACCAGCTTGCATTCCCACCAATAGTGTAGGAGGGTTCCCCTTTCTCCACATCCTCGCCAGCATCTGTCATTTCCTGACTTGTTGATTTTAGCCATTCTGACTGGTGTGAGGTGATATCTCATTGTGGTTTTGATTTGTATTTCCCTGATGCCGAGTGATATGGAGCACTTTTTCATGTGTCTGTTGACCATCTGGATGTCTTCTTTGCAGAAATGTCTGTTCATGTCCTCTGCCCATTTCTTGATTGGATTATTTGTTCTTTGGGTGTTGAGTTTGCATGTCCATCAACAGATGAATGGATCAAGAAGATGTGGTATATATACACAATGGAATACTATGCAGCCATCAAAAGAAATGAAATCTTGCCATTTGCGACAACATGGATGGAACTAGAGCATATCATGCTTAGTGAAATAAGTCAAGCAGAGAAAGACAACTATCATATGATCTCCCTGATATGAGGAAGTGGTGATGCAACATGGGGCTTAAGTGGGTAGGAGAAGAATAAATGAAACAAGATGGGATTGGGAGGGAGACAAACCATAAGTGACTCTTAATCTCACAAAACAAACTGAGGGTTGCTGGAGGGAGGGGGTTTGGGAGAAGGGGGTGGGATTATGGACATTGGGGAGGGTATGTGCTTTGGTGAGTGCTGTGAAGTGTGTAAACCTGGTGATTCACAGACCTGTACCCCTGGGGATAAAAATATATGTTTATAAAAAATAAAAAAATAAAAAAAAATAAAAAAAAAAAGAAACACATACCTCCCAAACCTAAATCAGGAAGAAATAGAAAACTTGAACAGACCAACTACCAGTAATGAAATTGAGTCAGTTATCAAAAATTTCCCCCCAAAACAGAAGACCAGGACCAGATATCTTTACAGTGAATTCTACCAAACAATTAAAGAAGAGTTAATACTTGTTCTTCTCAAACTATTTGAAAAAATAAAAAAGGAAAGAGAGCATCCAAATTGATTCTATGAGGTCAGCATTACACTGATACCAGAGCCAGAGAAAGACATTATAAAACCAAAACATCTATATATATATATATGTATGTATGTATATTGTAGATATATGTGTGTATATACACATAATATACACTCATGTGTATCTATATATCTATATCTACATCTATATATATGTCTGATGAACATAGATGCAAAAATCCTCAACAGTATAATAGCAAACTGAATCCAATAATGCATTGAAAAAATCATTCACCATGATCAAGTAGGATTTATTCCTGCAGATCAATCAAAATGATACATCAATATCAAGAGAAAGGGTAAGAACCATATGATCATTTTAAAAGATGGAGAAAAAGCATTTGAGAAAGTACAACATCAAGATAAAAACTGTGAGCAAAGTAGATTGAGGGGGAATATGTTCGTAAAAAGCTATATATGATGTATAAAGGCTATAGATGAAAAACCCATGGCTAATCCATAACTGTATATGACATATAAGGCTGTATATTAAAAAAGCCCATAGCTAACATCATACTCAATGTTGAAAACTGAGAGATTTTCCCCTAACTCAGGAACATCCCCTAATTCAAGGTGTTACTCTCACCACTTTTATTCAACCTAATACTGGAAGTCCTAGCCACAGAAATCAGACAAGAAGAAGAAAAGGTGTCCTAATTAGTAAGGAAAGAATAAAATGGTCACTATTTGCTATCTTTAGATATCTTAAAAAATAAGGAACAACAAGTGTTGGTGAGGATATGGAGAGAAAGAAATCCTTGTGCACTGTTGGTGGGGTTGTAGTCTGGTTGTGCAGCCACTTTGGAAAACAGTATTGAAGATCCTCAAAAAGTTAAAAATAGAATTGCCATATGATTCAGTATTATTTCCACCACTGGGTTTTACCCAAAGAATGCAAAAACATTCAAAAAGATATATCCATCCCCATGTTTACTGCTGATAAGATAAGTAGCCAAATAATGGAAGCAACCCAAGTGTCCATGGGTAAATAAATAAAGAAGATGTGGTATGTATACACATACATACACAATGGAATACTCAGTCACCAAAAAAAAAAAAAAAAAAAAAAAAGAAAGAAAGAACGAAAAAAAGAAATCTTGCCATTTGCAAAACATGGGTGGACATAGAGACTATAAGGCTAAGTGAAATTAGAGAAAAACAAATCCATACAATTTCACTCATATGGAATTTAAGAAGCAAAACTAATGAAAAACAACAAAAAAGAGGCAAACCAAACAATGGAATCTTAGCTATAGAAAACAAACCGATGATTACCAGAGGGGAGGTGTGTTGGGGGATGACTGAAATACATGAAGGAAATTAAGAGTACACTTATCATGATGAGTACTGAGTAATGTATAGAATTTTTGACTCATGTTATACACCTGAATCTAATAATATATACTGGAATTAAAAGAAAAAAATTAAAGTATAACAAATATTTTGATGAAAAAATTTCTGAAAAATTGGAAGGAAGTACATGAAACATAAATAATGTTGGTCCCTAGGTATGGAATTGTAGTCAATTTTATTTTCATGCTTTTTGTTTTATTTACTTTTTAATACATTGAAATGAGTGTTACTTTAGAATACAATAAAGTATTAAGAACTTATTTATAAAACCATTTATGTTTGATGTTTTTCTCTTATTAAATAACTTTGTTTTTGTCAAAAGTAAAAGGAAGTACAGTAGGCTATTTTTCTCATCATATTAGACATGGCAATAATTCCTTTTCTCATATTCTATAGCCCTGACTGATGCTTGCAGCGTTATTGAAATTACATGCCTAGCTTTTCTGAATATAATACAAACCTTTTGAAAACTGGGACTGTAAATTACATGGAGCTGAACATTCTTGTTATTTCTGCCATCCTCGAGCACCTTTGGAATTTTAAGAAAATACATACTTATCTGTAGCATGAGTTTCAAAGTATGTGGACTTTTGTTGTCTAATTATTCAAAAATTGATCATTTATATAGCATATGTTTGGTCATTCTCAATCAGAATTTCCATCCCTATTTTTTTAATTGGGAAGAAGGGGTTTTAATTTTTTCCCCATTTGCAATTCAAACTTCACACTTGGTATATAACCAGTGGACACCTGGGTGTAGTTGCCTAGTTGTTCAAGTGTCTAAAGTGAATTTTACAAATCTGGAAACTTGAGAAAGTGAGCAGTCTTTTTTGAGCCTTGTTTTGCCTCAGGGAAATGAAGCTTTGAGCCGTGCCGATTTTTTTTTTTAATTCTTTTTTTTTTTTTAATTTTACTTGTATGTGGAATTTTTTTAAATTTAATTTAAAAAAATTTTTTTATAAACATATAATGTATTTTTATCCCCAGGTGTACAGGTCTGTGAATTGCCAAGTTTCCACACTTCACAACACTCACCACAGCACATACCCTCCCCAATGTCCATAACCCCACCTCCCCTTTCCCGACCCCCCTCCTCCCAGAACCCTCAGTTTGTTTGGTGAGATTAAGAGTCACTTATGGCTTGTCTCCCTTCTGATCCCATCTTGTTTCATTTATTCTTTTCCTACCCCCCAAACCTCCCACATTGCTTCTCCACTTCCTCATATCGGGGAGATAATATGATAGTTGTCTTTCTCTGATTGACTTATTTCACTAAACATGATACCCTCTAGTACCATCCACGTCGTCACAAATGGCAAGATTTCATTTCTTTTGATAGCTGCATAGTATTCCATTTTGTATATATACCACCTCTTCTTTATCCATTCATCTGTTGATGGACATCTAGGTTCTTTCCATATTTTAGCTATTGTAGACATTGTTGCTATAAACATTCGGGTGCACTTCGGATCACTACATTTGTATCTTTAGGGTAAATACCCAGTAGTGCAATTGCTGGGTCATAGGGTAGTTCTATTTTCAACTTTTTGAGGAACCTTCATGCTGTTTTCCAGAGTGGTTGCACCAGTTTGCATTCCCACCAACAGTGTAGGAGGGTTCCCTTTTCTCCATATCCTCGCCAGCATCTGTCATTTCCTGTCTTGTTAATTTTAGCCATTCTGACTGGTGTGAAGTGGCATCTCATTGTGGTTTCAATTTGTATTTCCCTGATGCTGAGTGATGTGGAGCATCTTTTCATGTGTCTGTTGGCCATCTGGATGTCTTCTTTGCGGAAATGTCTGTTCATGTCCTCTGCCCATTTCTTGATTGGATTATTTGTTCTTTGGGTGTTGAGTTTGCTAAGCTCTTTATAGATTTTGGATACTAGCCCTTTATCTGATATGTCTTCTGCAAATATCTTCTCCCATTATGTCAGTTGTCTTTCGGTTTTGCTGACTATTTCCTTTGTTGTGCAAAAGCTTTTGATCTTGATGAAGTCCCAGTAGTTCATTTTTGCCCTTGCTTCCCTTGCCTTTGGTGATGTTCCTAGGAAGAAGTTGCTGCGGCTGAGATTGAAGAGGTTGCTGCTTGCATTCTTCTCAAGGATTTTGATGGATTCCTTTCTCACATTGAGGTCCTTCATCCATTTTGAGTCTATTTTCGTGTGTGGCGTAAGGAAATGGTCCAATTTCATTTTTCTGCATGTGGCTGTCCAATTTTCCCAACACCATTTATTGAAGAGGCTGTCTTTTTTCCATTGGACATTCTTTCCTGCTTTGTCGAAGATTAGTTGACCATAGAGTTGAGGGTCTATTTCTGCACTCTCTATTCTGGTCCATTGATCTATGTGTCTGTTTTTGTTCCAGTACCATACTGTCTTGATGATGACAGCTTTGTAATAGAGCTTGAAGTCTGGACTTGTGATGCCACCAACTTTGGCTTTCTTTTTCAATATTCCTTTGGCTATTTGGGGTCTTTTCTGGTTCCATATAAATTTTAGGATTATTTGTTCCATTTCTTTGAAAAAAATGGATGGTATTTTGATAGGGATTGCGTTAAATATGTAGATTGCTTTAGACATTTTCACAATATTTGTTATTCCAATCCAGGAGCATGGAAAATTTTTCCATTTCTTTGTATCTTCCTCAATTTCTTTCATGAGTACTTTATAGTTTTCTGAGTATAGATTCTTTGCCTCTTTGGTTAGGTTTATTCCTAGGTATCTTATAGTTTTGGGTGCAATTGTAAATGAGATTGACTCCTTAATTTCTCTTTCTTCTGTCTTGTAGAGAAATGCAACTGATTTCTGTGCATTGATTTTATATCCTGACACTTTACTAAATTCCTGTACATGTTCTAGCAGTTTTGGGGTGTAATCTTTTGGGTTTTCCACATATAGTATCATATCGTCTGCAAAGAGTGGTAGTTTGATTTCTTTGCCGATTTGGATGCCATTAATTTCTTTTTGTTGTCTGATTGCTGAGGCTAGGACTTCTAGTACTATGTTGAATAGCAGTGGTGATAATAGATATTCCTGCCGTGTTCCTGACCTTAGCGGAAAAGCTTTCAGTTTTTCTTCATTGAGAATGCTATTTGCTGTGGGTTTTTTATAGATGGCTTTGATAATATTGAGGTATGTGCCCTCTAACCCTACACTTTGAAGAGTTTTGATTAGGAAGGATGCTGTACTTTGTCAAGTGCTTTTTCAGAATCTATTGAGAGTAACATATGGTTCTTGATCTTTCTTTTATTAATGTGTTGTATCACATTGACTGACTTGTGGATGTTGAACCAAACTTGCAGCCCTAGAATAAATCGCACTTGGTCGTGGTGAATAATCATTTTAATGTACTGTTGAATCCTATTGACTAGTATTTTGGTGAGAATTTTTGCATCTGTGTTCATCAAGGGTATTGGTCTGTAATTCTCTTTTTTGATGGCATCCTTGTCTGGGTTTGGGATCAAGGTGATGCTGGCCTCATAAAATGAGTTTGGAAGTTTTCCTTCTATTTCTATTTTTTGGAACAGTTTCAGGAGAATAGGAATTAAGTCTTCTTTAAATGTTTGGTAGAATTCCCCTGGGAAGCCATCTGGCCCTGGGCTTTTGTTGTTTGGAGATTTTTGATGACTGCTTCAATCTCCTTACTGGTTATGGGTCTATTCAGGTTTTCTATTTCTTCCTGGTTCAGTTGTGGTAGTGAGCTGTGCCGATTTTTAAGAGCTCATTTGAACTGCAAGAATCTGGATGCATGAAGCCTGCAACATGGAGTGCTGCTCTGGAAGGGCCATGTTTGGGCTGGAGGGGAAGAAGCTTCCAAATACAGCAGAGAATTCTTGGGTTATGGTGGAAGGGGCATGGGATATAAGATTTTTCTTATAATTGTAGAATGCTGGAGCTCAAAGAATCCTTAGTTATTATCCATCCCAGTAAAGTCCTTTATGGGGATACTGAGTACAAGGCAAACACAGGACTCAGTTAGGGGAGGGATCCAGTCAACAATAGAGGCAGGATTTATGCTGGGTCTTCAGTTGCCTATCCTTGTGTTCTTTCTCCTTTCCATCATCTTGGGCCAGGTAACTATTCAAACTGAGTGACTCTCTGGAGGTATGAGTGGGAAGAACTTCTTTTTTCAAATCAGACCCTTTGTCAGGTGGCATAGTGTTTTCTTAGAAGTTTCAGCTCAGCTGCTGCCATTTTCAGAAACCAGTGCACCTGCTTCCTTCCCAGTTTCCTTAGCCAGCCCCATGGCTTTATTACATAGCTGAAGAGTAGGGGAGACTGGTTGCTGAGAAATACACGGTTTGACGGATATTTTATGGTTTGGGTTTGGCCAGAAGCAGACCCTGAAACAAGGATTTGAAGACAAGTGGCTTATTAGGGAGGTGATCTCAGGAAAACCCAGTAGGGAAATGAGGAAGTGAGACAGGGAAGAGAAGAAAGTAAGTAGTGTGTTATCAAAGCCAGTAAATGCCAGTAAGTCGTGTATTACCAGTTTGGGCAACTAGAGCTCAGTTCTGGGAACCTTGGCAAACTGTGAAGTAGAGACCTTTAGAGCAAGATTTCTCATGTCGGCATTGATGGCTTTTAGGGCTGGATAATTTTTTGTCGTTGTAAGGCTCTCCTGTATGTTGTTCGATGTTTAGGAGCATCTCTAGCCTGTACTCAATGAATGCAAATTGCAGCCCAGTCTCTTGTAGCAACCCAAAAGGACTACAGACATTGCCAAATGTTCCCTGGAGGCACTATCTCCCAGGGTTGAGAATCACTGCTAATGAGTTTTCCCTAAGATAGAAAAGACCAGTGTGCCTGGAGCAGAGTATGGAACTGTTAGAACTGTAATCTGTAGAGTGAAAGCAATGGGAAGCCACTGATGTGTTTTTAAACAATAGGAAGTTGTGCATGGGGAAATTGAAGGGTTGGACATATACAACCAGTTTTCTGTTTTTAAAAGATCATTCTAGCTTTAGCCTCTAGAATACTGGGGAAGAGCCAGAGCAGATAACTTCATGGTGATGTGTCTCTCATCCTTACAACCTTACACTCATCTGGCTGAATATGTGTGTACATGAAAACTTTCAGGTCATGTGTTAGGCGCTTATGTATGTATGTTCTTGAATTTGTCAGGATGGAAAAAGCATTTTTCTCCCCAAAGAGCTTCCAGAGAGCTCTTCTGCCCTGCGTATCTCATTAGTGTGTGAATCTTCAGAGTGTCTGTAGTTTGTGTAGAAGTATAAGAGGTTATGTTTGCCTCCCTTTTGTTGGACTATTTATCTTCCAAGTTCCTAACTCCTTAATTAATCTGGGAGAAGCCAGGGCTTATCCTGGGTTCTTGTGGAGGACTGTTTTGCTGTTCACAAACATTTGATGATTTTTCCATGGAAGGGAAATCCATCCCATTGGAAGGAACTTTGTCATGGCCAGTAACTTGCTTTGTCTAATGATATGTGGGCAGAAAGGATGTGTGTCACTTTTGAGACAGAAGTTTTCAGAGTATGGTTGTGTGTTCTTCTTTTGCCTTCATAAGCACACTATAAATGTTAATCGAAAGAGTTTGAATGAAAGGAAAAAGACCCAATTTAAGAGCTGGGATACCTAATTTGTTTCCCTGGAGTTTCCACGGACTAGTTGTGCATAATTATTTTGCTATTCTAGGGGCCTCACGTTTTTCTTAATGTTCCTCTTGTTTCTAAGACTCTGTACAGATACTGTAGAAGTAATTGATTTTTGGATGCTTATTAGAAATATTGTCCCCACTGGCTAGGGATAACTTGGGTGGGGCAAGGAGAACACTGATAGGCAAGGTATTTTGAGCTTTCAAAAAAAGTTGTTCTTCAGGGTACTGTGTCTGAATACCATGTTTTTTTTTTTTTTTTTTTTTTTTTTCTGGAAGCTCTGTTCCATCATACTTTTTTAGATACTTCCCCCCAGCCCCACTTATAAAAGAGGAAAGACCAGGGAGTATTGATTCTCTGAGGAGCCTCAGTGCTCTTCTCTGAGACCAGGAAATAGAACTGTTCCTATAAATTGTTGTCAAAATTGACTGTTAATAGTTCTTTGTAGGTACTGGTTTGGTAACCTCATCCTTAGAGGCACCTCCTCAGGGCAATAGGATAATAGGCCTGGGTTTTGCCTGAGGTTTGTGCAGGACCATACTGTCCCCGCTGGAGCCAGATGTTTCCTCAACCCTTAATCTATAGTGTTTCCAACCAGAGCCTCTGACAAATCCGGGGCCATCTTGTGGATGTTCCAATCCTTTTGCCACCTGGATGCATCACCGGAAAGGTCTTCTGCGCAGAATAGGAAGTGAATGTCACACTTTCCTCTTCAGGTTAAGACTGAGCTGAGGCCACAGACTGAGAGGGAGTGAAAGGGACTCTAACACACCCCAGGAGACCCTCGGGTGCAGCCGCATGGCAGCTTCTCCTGTGCTCCTTGCAGTTTGTGTCAGATTCACACCTAGTCAGCTCTGCACGCGTGCCCCTCGCTGCCCAGTGTCTGTTACCTAAAACTAGCCTCTGATCTCAGGTCAGGAACTCTTGTTTAATCTCTCTGCTGTCCCTGGCTAGGTGGGTGGACTCTGAAATATTATTATTATTATTAATTTATTTATTTATATATTTGCCTTTTAAAAAAATTTAATGTTTTATTAACATATAATGTATTATTAGCCCCAGGGGTATAGGTCTGTGAATTGCCAGGTTTACACTTCACAGCACTTACCATAGCACATACCTTCCCCAGTGTCCATAACCCATCCACCCACTCCCTACCTCCTGGCAACCCTCAGTTTGTTTTGTGAGATTAAGAGTCTCTTATGGTTTGTCTCCCTCCTGATCACTTTGTTACCTTTTTAGAAAAATTAAATGACCATGTAAGTGAGGTCTTGGTTCTCTATTATAGTTCACTGATCTGTTTGTTTATCTTTATGCCAACGATGCAAATATCTTTTTTTTGTTTGTTTTTTGTTTTTTTTTAATTTTTTATTTTTTATAAACATATATTTTTATCACCAGGGGTACAGGTCTGTGAATCACCAGGTTTACACACTTCACAGCACTCACCAAAGCACATACCCTCCCCAATGTCCATAACCCCACACCCCTTCTCCCAACCCCCCTTCCCCCAGCAACCCTCAGTTTGTTTTGTGAGATTGAGAGTCACTTATGGTTTGTCTCCCTCCCAATCCCATCTTGTTTCATTATTCTTCTCCTACCCACTTAAGCCCCCATGTTGCATCACCACTTCCTCATATCAGGGAGATCATATGACAGTAGTCTTTCTCCGCTTGACTTATTTCGCTAAGCATGATATGCTCTAGTTCCATCCATGTTGTCGCAAATGGCAAGATTTCATTTCTTTTGATGGCTGCATAGTATTCCATTGTGTATATATACCACCTCTTCTTTATCCATTCATCTGCTGATGGACATCTAGGTTCTTTCCATAGTTTGGCTATTGTGGACAATGCTGCTATAAACATTCGGGTGCATGTGCCCCTTTCAGATCACTACGTTTGTATCTTTAGGGTAAATACCCAGTAGTGCAATTGCTGGGTCATAGGGCAGTTGTATTTTCAACATTTTGAGGAACCTCCATGCTGTTTTCCAGAGTGGTTGCACCAGCTTGCATTCCCACCAACAGTGTAGGAGGGTTCCTCTTTCTCCGCATCCTCGCCAGCATCTGTCATTTTCTGACTTGTTGATTTTAGCCATTCTGACTGGTGTGAGGTGATATCTCATTGTGGTTTTGATTTGTATATATATATATAGAGAGAGAGAAATTTTGTGCTTGCAGATGATCTTCTGAACTTAGGGTAATGGTTTATTTTCTCAACTGTGGCAGGAATTATAGTGATAAGAGGTTGTACCTCAAAAAAAAGGAAACTTTCTCCCTTTCTAAAAATAAAAAGTTGTGAAGCTTACATTTCTGCTTTTTCTTTGATTCCTCAGAGTCAAATATGAAATGATACTTTAACCTTTATTGTTAACATATTTTCATTTTCTTTTTGTCATTTGGTCCTCATTTTATATTTTATTAACCTTATTGATTTGACAGCCAGGGTGTGAGTAAATTAAAAAACTAAATAAATTAATGTATAGCCTTAAGGGACCTTATGGATTATCATGTTCAAGTATGCAGTTTGCAGTTTAAGCAGTTCAAAAATATGGAGAGGAGGAACTAGAACTAGTGCCCTTAGCTAGTTAGTTACATAGCTGGGCCTGGAGAGCAGGTCTTTTGATTCTTAGACAAATATTTCTCCCCCCATTTCACTGTCACTGTTCTTAGAAAGTAGAGTTTAGCTATCATGGTGGGGACAATGCAACACAATAGTCTTTGCTTGAGTTTTAGGAACAGGATTTTTAAATTTTTTAATTCCAGGATAGTTAACATAGCGTTATATTAGTTTCAGTTGTACAGTATAGTGAGTTAACAATTCTGTATATTACTCAGTGCTCATCATGATAAATGTATTCTTAATCTTCTTCACCTGTTTGACCTCCCTGCAACCACCAGTTTGTTCTTTATATTTGAGTCTCTTTTTATTATGTTTCTTTTTTCTTCGTTTATTTGCTTTGTTTCTCAAATTGCTTTTATGAGTGAAATCATATGGTATTTGTCCTTCTCTGACTTAACTCACTCAACATTATGTTTTCTAGATCCATCCATGCTGTTGCAAATGCTAAGATTTCCTTCTTTTTTACAGTTTTTACACGTGTGTGTGTGTGTATCACATCTTTATCCATTCATTTACTGATGGACATATTCTGTATGTCCACCCATGTTTTGCAAATGGCAAGATTTCCTTTTTATTTTGTTTTGTTTTGTGCCTAAGTATTCCATTGTGTATGTATATGTATCCATACCACATCTTCTTTATTCATCTGCCCATGGACACTTGGGTTGCTTCCATTATTTGGCTACTTATCTAATCAGCAGTAAACATGGGGATGGATATATCTTTTTGAATGTTTTTGCATTCTTTGGGTAAATACCCAGTGGTGGAAATACTAGATCATATGGCAATTCTATTTTTAACTTTTTGAGGATCTTCAATACTGTTTTCCAGAGTGACTGCACCACCAGACTACATTCCCACCAACAGTGCACAGAGATTTCTTTCTCTCCATATCGTCACCAACACTTGTTGCTTCTTGTGTTGTTGATTTTTGCCATTCTGACAGGGTTAAGGTGATATCTCATTGTGGTTTTGATTTGCATTTTGCTGATAATGAGTCATGTTGAACATCTTGTTATGTGTCTGTTGGCCACCTGGATGTCTTCTTTGGAGAACTGTCTGTTTATGTCTTCTGCCCATTTTTAGTTGGATTATTATTATTTTTTTGAGTACTGAGTTGTATAAATTCTTTATATATTTTAGATACTAACCCTTTGTCAGATAAGTCATTTGCAAATATTTTCTCCCACTCAGTAGGTTGTCTTTTAGTTTTGTTGATGGTTTTCTTCACTGTGCACAAGTTCTTTATTTGGATGTAGTCCCAATAGTTTATTTTTGCTTTTATTTCTCTTGCTTCAGGAGACCTATCTAGAAAAATGTTGCTATAGCCAGTGTCAGAGAAATTACTGCTCATGCTCTCTTCTAGGATTTTTAAGGTTTCAGGTCTCACATTTGGGTCCTTCATCCATTTCGAGTTTATTTTTGTGTATGATGTAAGAAGGTGGTATAGTTTCATTCTTTTGCGTGTAGCTGTCCAAGTTTTCCCAACACCATTTGTTGAAGAGACTATCTTTTTCCCATTGCATATTTCTGCCTCCTTTGTCAGAGATTAATTGATCATATTTTTCATGTCTGGGCTCTCTATTCTGTTCCATTGATCTATGTGTCTACTTTTGTGCCAGTACCATACTGTTTTGCTTATGACAGCTTGGTAATCTCTCTTTATATTTGGGGTTGTGATATTGCCAGTTTTGTTCTTTTTCAAGATTGCTTTGGCTATTTGGGGTCTCTTGTGGATCCATACAAATTTTAAGATTGTTGGTTCTAGTTCTGTGAAGAATGTTGTTGATATTTTGATCAAGATTACATTAAATCTGTAGATTTCTTTGGATAGTATGGACATTTTAGCAATATTTGTTCTTCCAGTCCATCAGCATGGAACATGTTCCCATTTGTTTGTGTTGTCTTCAGTTACTTCCATCATTGTTTTATAGATTTCAGAGGACAGGTCTTTCAGTTCTTTTGTTAAATTTATTCTTAGATATTTTTTGTGATTTTGGTGCAGTTGCAAATGGGATTATTTCCTTAATTTCTCTTTCTGCTTTTTCACTATTAGTGTATGGAAATGTAGCAGATTTCTGTATATTGGTTTGTTTGCTTTCTTTAAAGTTTTTTTTAAATTTTACTGTAGTTGATACACAATGTTACATTAGTTTCAGGTGTGCAATTTAGTAATTTAACAAATTTATATGTTATGCTCTATTCCACATATGCCCCATTATATCACTATTACAGTATCATTGACTGTATTCTTTACATTCTGCTTTTTATTTTTCTGACTTATTTATTTTATAACTAGAAGTCTATATCTCCCACTCCTCTGCCCTCATTTTGCCCCACTCCCAATGCTCCTCCCCTCTGGCAGCCATCAATTTATTGTCTATATAGTTTTGATTCAGATTTTTGTTTATTCATTTTTGGGGGGATTCCATTCATGGGTGGAATCATGTGGTATTGGTCTTTCTAAGTGTCTTATTTCACTTAACATAATACCCTCTAGGTTCATCCATATTGTCTCAAATGGTACAATCTCATCCTTATGGCTGTGTAATATTTCATTATATGTACTATATATTGATACTATATCTTGTCACCTTATTTAATTCACTTATCATTTATACTAGGCTTTTGGTGGAGTCTTTATGGTTTTCTAAATACAGAATCACATCATCTGCAAATTGTACTTATTTTGGGAACAGGATTTTTAGAATTAAATAGTTTCTGTACACGTTGTAGGGAATTCAGTTAATTTTTGCTCATTAGGTCACACTTAATGGTTATTATGCTTGTGACTAGGTTATGTGGTTTTTTTTTTTTTTTTTGAGTCTTCTGAAACTAGTAGACCATTTCTGTTGGATAAAAATGAACAATAGTCTTTCTTCAACGTAATAAAAATTAGGAATTCATCTTAGTTTAATTGCCACCATGTATTGCTATCACAGTAAGTATATTTTCATTATTCTGATTGACTGATTTAAGAAGTTCCTATTATATGTTTAGTAATAGGGGCTCAATAAATGTACACAAATAATGTACACAAATGTACACAAATGTAACAAATGCATTAAGTATTTTTATGGGTAACTATAATACATTTATGCAGGTGAATGTAACATTTTGTATATAGTTCCATGAATGTAAAATCCGTAAGAGATCTATTATTATCTGTGTATGCATATCTTTACAGGAATTCTGTTGCCTGTATTTCTCATATTCCCAAATTCCCTCTCTTGACTCACAGTTTCCTTCTAGTACTAAAAGGGAATAAGGGAAGCCAAGCATGATGGAACAGGTTGTGCCCAGCACAGTTCTCAAGGCCTCATTTATAATCTGTACAGAGTAAGCAACCCTGCGGTTCAAATCATGAAGTCACCACCCACCTAACAATATCTTGACATCCTAACTGAAGGCATAGCTTTAGGTGAAATAAACCATCTTCTGAGCACTAAATTTGCAAACAAATATATCAAAAATAACAATTAGACCACAAAATGAATCAAAGTACTTGTAATTTTTTCCTCTAATAATGGGCAAAGTTACAAGATTGAATCCTCAAGAAAGATTCTTAACTCTTCTTACTGGTGTTGTCTCTGAGGTCTGTGATGTGGTGTGGGAATAGCCATATTGTATTGAAATTCTTTTAGTTCTCACTGATACAGAAAAAGTTCTAAATGCATCTTAATTACTGGACCATGGTAAGATTACAGTATAACAAGACTCCGGGTAATTAACTTCTCTGTCATTCTGAAAATTAATTGGAAGAGATACTAAGAATTCTGTAGATAATCCCTGTCAATTGTAATATTGTAAATATTTAAGTATGGTTAGCATACTTAAGTATGGCTAACTATATTTAAGTGTGGTTAATGTTATAGTAGTACCACATATTTATATATCATCCTATCTCCAAGGAATTTTAAGTGACTTAGAAATTGTTTTAAAATCCACTTAGAGCTTCCACATTCTCTGGGAAGCAAGCTGTGACAAGTTCTATGAATACTATTTGAAGACAAGGAATTTGAAATTCATTGAGTGGCAAATTGAGACTCATCTAGTATTTCATTGTCTAAGTTAGACACTCTTGGCACCTATACTTTTCCTGTTTTGTTGCTTTCAGTGGGGACCTAGAATTTTCATTCCTACTTGATGAACTTTCTTCCTTCTAGCTTGATTTCTAAACACCATCATCACACCATACTCTGTTACATGACATTCAAGGCAAAACGGAATCTGGTGGTTTGGTTTTTTTGTTTGTTTGTTTGTGTTTGTTTTTGTGCAATTGAGATTTCTGTACTCACAGGAAATTTTGCCAACAATCACAAATACATTGTTCTGGGTCAATAATCTCTTCTTAAGTATTTGACACATAGCAAAGAACGAGGGTGTCAGTGGATTTTAGGATATTACCAGTGGAAGGGAGATAATGCAGTACATTGGACAGAACACGTGCCCGTGATTCAGGGATCTGGGTTCTAGTCTTTAGGAGTCTGCCCTTTGCCAAAGATCTGTGAGCTGAGCTGAAGCTCACTGAGAATCTTCCCTGGGAGATAGGGCTTCAGGAAATGAACTTGGTATATAAGGGAAGGCATAACTAGGACTCTTTTGCACTGTATCCTTTCTTAAACTCACCAGTCTTTCTTCTCTGGTCACTCTTACAGATTTTTGGAAATTTAAAAATTCAGGGGCAGACATATTGCTGCCATTCTTGGGCCTTTACTCTTGTGAGTCATTATTCCCTTTCATCCTATGACCTAGGTTTTAGCAGGGTGATCTTGGGCAAGTAACTTAATAATTCTAGGTGTCAGTTGCATCAAGCTTATAAAAGGAGGAGTTTGACCAGATGTAGTGGTTTTTAAATTGGGTCTTGTGAATCTCTAAGGATCAGGGGAGAATTTGGCTTCTGAGAACAGCAAGAAAGAAGTTGTCTGGGCAGGCTATCAATTTTTTTTTTCTCAGGCCATCAATCCTTTACCTCAGTTTTAGTCACAGGAGCTTTGCTTTATATCTGTGTTAAATAGTGACATTACTTGAAAAAATTCTTCTCACACTAAAAAAAGTTTAGTTTTGCTTCTGTTAAGCTGAAGTAAAAGGGACTGGATTTAATTTTCCACCTGAAATGACCAAAAATGTAATATATAAAAGAACAGTGGATACCAGCTCACACATATGAGGAAACTGAGACTGGAAAAGGACTAGACAAAAGCATTAGAAGGAATGGTCTCTGGTGCTCAAACAGGAGACTGGATTTCATGTAGAAATGGATAGAATACTCAGAAAAGTCTTATTTCAGTGGTGGAAAACAACTAGCCCTAAGTTAACCACTGTTCTGGTCCAGCCTAACAAGTCTTAGAAGCAGGAACAAAAGGACCAAACTGTTTCCTTGTACTTTAATGGTATCCTTGAATAAAACTAAAAAAAAAAAAAAAGGAATATAAAAATATCTAACACCAAAAAAGGAAAAGTCACAATGACTGAAATCAAATAAAAATAATTTTTTTGCAAGCATGCAAAAAATCAGGAAAATACAACTTGTAATGGGCAAAAAACAATCAAACTGACACAGAAGTTGGAATTATCAGACAAGGACATAAAAAACAATTATTATAACTATATTCTACCTGTACAAAAGTAAAATAGAGATAGGGAAGATGTCTTAAGAAAAGTCAAATTAGGCTTCTACATGTGAAAGCTATAATATGTGAGATGAGAAATATGTTGGATAGTATTAATAGCATATTAGATATCACAGAAAAGATTAGTGAATTTGAAGACTTAACTATAGAAATTGTCAAAAATAAAGCACTCAGGAAAAAGTTTAAAACGGTAAGCAGAGCATCAGTGAGCTGTAGGTCAACTTCAATAGGGTATGTGTGTGTGTGTGTGTGTGTGTGTGTGTGTGAACATTTATACACTGTATATGCACACACACACACACACTATTCAACAATAAAGAGGAGTAAACTGTTGACACGTAAAGTAATATGAATGAATCTCAAAATAATTACTCTTGAGTGAAAGGCCAAAGAAAAATATGTGTGTGTGTGTGTGTGTGTGTGTGTGTGTGTGTGTGATTCTATTTATATAAAACTCTACAAAATGTAAGTTAATAAACAGTGATAGAAATCAGATCAGTGTTTACCTGGCGATGGGAGAGTGAGGCAGGCAGGAGTAGGAAAGAAGGATTGCCAGAGAATATTAGGAAACTTTTGGGATTGCTGGGTGTTAACTCTTTGATCATGATGATGGTTTCATAGGTGTGTGTGTGTGTGTGTGTGTGTGTGTGTGTATGAATGACACATATATGTGATATACATATATGTCAAAACTTACCAAATTGTATACTTTAAATATGTGTGGTTTATTGTATGTCAATTATACCTTTATAAAACTATAAAATTTTAAATTATAAAACTTTAACTGTCATGCTACTTGATATTGAACTTCTTTTATCTTCTAAATAATGAGCAAAATTTCCAATGAGGGAGCTGCTGTTGATGGTGTAAATTATTATAATCCTTGTAGAAAACAATTTGGCAGTATGTATCAGGGTTCCTAAGAATGTTCATATGCTTTGTCTCAGAGTCCTATTTTTGATAATCTGACCTAAAGAAATAATGGATAAGACAAAACAAGTGTTATGGAAATCCTTATATCCTCTTCCTCCCACAAAAGTCTCCAGAAATGGCAAAAATCTTGTTTTTAAAATTATGCTCCCAAGCAGTTGGCCAAAATACATTTGATGAATTTTAGAAAGATGGAAGATAGTTGAGGTTAGATTGAAGAATGAAATCACAGCCCAAAACCCATGCAGGAGCAAACTCCTGCAAAGGTGGATATGGCCCCGAAGATGCTTCCAGCCAAAAGACTGGTGACTTTCAGAGGTCTGGCAAGAAGTTCCCTGTGGCAGCTGACAGGGTTATTCATTGGGGTTCTGCAGCAGAAGCAGTCGGGTCTGTTGACCATCTGCACTCTCCCTCTCTTCTGCCTCTACCACTCCCAGGCAAAGAGCAACCACTACATCTGTCCCCTTGGGCAGGAACAGCCAGTGGGAGAGGTTGGGGGGGGGGTCTTTGGTGGCTGACACCTAGGTGACATCATGAGCCTCTACATGAGGAGCTGACTAAAGGCCTGCCCTGAGGGGGATAGCACTCTCTGTTCCTCAGCCAAATCACAGAAGACAGGCTAGAGGTCACACTGCCCAGAACAAAATGTCTTACCCTCTCCCACAACAAATGTTGAAATGAAATGATTGGGAAAAAAATATAAAAGGAAAATGCTAACCAGAATACTGGCCATACTGATATGAGGCAAAAGAAAATTCAAAGTAGGTATTATTAAAAGGACTGAAGAAGAACACTTCAGAATAATTAAAGTAGCATAATCCTTATAATCCTGACAATGTAGCTCTTAAATATATAGAGCAAAAGCAAAGAGAAAATAAAAGGATAAGTAGATCCGCAATCACAATGAACTGTAACATTTTTTTAGACATCCATAATTCAAATATACTAAAAGATATAAAAGATTTGATTAACACAATAAATTTTACATATTATATATATGTAGCCAATGGACAGCATTCATTTTTTTCAAAACACATTAAGCAGTTAAAAAAAAAATCAATCCTGTATTAGAAAATGTTTACAAATTATTATTATTATTTTTTTAACTTTTTATTTTTTATAAACATATATTTTTATCCCCAGGGGTACAGGTCTGTGAATCACCAGGTTTACACACTTCACAGCACTCACCAAAGCACATACCCTCCCCAATGTCCATAATCCCACCCCCTTCTCCCAAACCCCCTCCCCCCAGCAACCCTCAGTTTGTTTTGTGAGATTAAGAGTCACTTATGGTTTGTCTCCCTCCCAATCCCATCTTGTTTCATTTATTCTTCTTCTACCCACTTAAGCCTCCATGTTGCATCACCACTTCCTCATATCAGGGAGATCATATGATAGTTGTCTTTCTCTGCTTGACTTATTTCGCTAAGCATGATACGCTCTAGTTCCATCCATGTTGTCGCAAATGGCAAGATTTCATTTCTTTTGATGGCTGCATAGTATTCCATTGTATATATACCACATCTTCTTGATCCATTCATCTGTGGATGGACATCTAGGTTCTTTCCATAGTTTGGCTATTGTGGACATTGCTGCTATAAACATTCGGGTGCATGTGCCCCTTTGGATCACTACATTTGTATCTTTAGGGTAAATACCCAATAGTGCAATTGCTGGGTCATAGGGCAGTTCTATTTTCAACATTTTGAGGAACCTCCACGCTGTTTTCCAGAGTGGCTGCACCAGCTTGCATTCCCACCAACAGTGTAGGAGGGTTCCCCTTTCTCCACATCCTCGCCAGCATCTGTCATTTCCTGACTTGTTGATTTTAGCCATTCTGACTGGCGTGAGGTGATATCTCATTGTGGTTTTGATTTGTATTTCCCTGATGCCGAGTGATATGGAGCACTTTTTCATGTGTCTGTTGGCCATCTGGATGTCTTCTTTGCAGAAATGTCTGTTCATGTCCTCTGCCCATTTCTTGATTGGATTATTTGTTCTTTGGGTGTTGAGTTTGCTAAGTTCTTTATAGATTCTGGACACTAGTCCTTTATCTGATATGTCGTTTGCAAATATCTTCTCCCATTCTGTCAGTTGTCTTTTGATTTTGTTAACTGTTTCCTTTGCTGTGCAAAAGCTTTTGATCTTGATGAAATCCCAGTAGTTCATTTTTTCCCTTGCTTCCCTTGCCTTTTGCGTTGTTCCTAGGAAGATGTTGCTGCGGCAGAGGTCGAAGAGGTTGCTGCCTGTGTTCTCAAGGATTTTGATGGATTCCTTTCGCACATTGAGGTCCTTCATCCATTTTGAGTCTATTTTTGTGTGTGGTGTAAGGAAATGGTCCAATTTCATTTTTCTGCATGTGGCTGTCCAATTTTCCCAGCACCATTTATTGAAGAGGCTGTCTTTTTTCCATTGGACATTCTTTCCTGCTTTGTCGAAGATGAGTTGACCATAGATTTGAGGGTCTATTTCTGGGCTCTCTATTCTGTTCCATTGATCTATGTGTCTGTTTTTGTGCCAGTACCATGCTGTCTTGATGATGACAGCTTTGTAATAGAGCTTGAAGTCCGGAATTGTGATGCCACCAACGTTGGCTTTCTTTTTCAATATCCCTTTGGCTATTCGAGGTCTTTTCTGGTTCCATATAAATTTTAGCATTATTTGTTCCATTTCTTTGAAAAAGATGGATGGTACTTTGATAGGAATTGCATTAAATGTGTAGATTGCTTTAGGTAGCATAGACATTTTCACAATATTTATTCTTCCAATCCAGGAGCATGGAACATTTTTCCATTTCTTTGTGTCTTCCTCAATTTCTTTCATGAGTACTTTATAGTTTTCTGAGTATAGATTCTGTGTCTCTTTGGTTAGGTTTATTCCTAGGTATCTTATGGTTTTGGATGCAATTGTAAATGGGATTGACTCCTTAATATCTCTTTCTTCTGTCTTGCTGTTGGTGTAGAGAAATGCAACTGATGTCTGTGCATTGATTTTATATCCTGACACTTTACTGAATTCCTGTATAAGTTCTAGCAGTTTTGGAGTGGAGTCTTTTGGGTTTTCCACATATAGTATCATATCATCTGCGAAGAGTGATAATTTGACTTCTTCTTTGCCGATTTGGATGCCTTTAATTTCCTTTTGTTGTCTGATTGCTGAGGCTAGGACCTCTAGTACTATGTTGAATAGCAGTGGTGATAATGGACATCCCTGCCGTGTTCCTGACCTTAGTGGAAAAGCTTTCAGTTTTTCTCCATTGAGAATGATATTTGCGGTGGGTTTTTCATAGATGGCTTTGATGATATTGAGGTATGTGCCCTCTATCCCTACACTTTGAAGAGTTTTGATCAGGAAGGGATGCTGTACTTTGTCAAATGCTTTTTCAGCATCTATTGAAAATGTTTACAAATTAAATAGAAATCACATAGGCCACGTTGATTAATCATGTTACGTTTAAATTAGAAACTGAAAAGGAAAAAAGTAACCTTTCAAGTCAAAAGCCAACTATACTTCTTAAAATTTAAAAAAATGTACTAATTGAAGAAAAATAAAAGCCAACATCTTTGTAACATCTGAGTTAAAGAGGAAATAAAGAACTATTTAGAAATGCAATATAATAAAAGTACAGTGTGTTAAAGGCATCAGTACAGCCAAGACAGCACCCAGCGAAATATTTATTATGATCATATTATTAGGAAAAATAAGAAAAAAAGTGAACTAATTTTTGAAATTAAGAAGCTAGGTACGAAAAATTAAAGAAAAATCCATGCCTGAATAAAAATGCCAAGTTAAAAAAAAAACAAAAAAATTTATACACGTCTGAATATAAATGCCAAAGTTAAAAAAAATAGGAGTAAATTATATCTGAGAAAAATAAACTTAAAGAAGGTGGTGTAAATGAATTAATAAAAGTGGAAATTATTTACATAGAATTTAAAATAATTAAAGAAATTAGTAAAATTGCCCTGTAAAACCAAAAGGTGATTCTTTGCAAAAATGTATGCATCCTGGTTTCCTGTGCCAGAACCTTCTTCTGTGTTCCGTTCTCCTTCCTTCCACCCCCATCAATCATAGGTAATAACAGGGAAACCCAGTGGTCATGCTACTATATCTCTGGTCAGAGGGCCTGAATACCGAACATAAAATGATTAGTATACTTGCGACAGGTGGCATTTATCAGTTTATTTTATTGAAGTCTGCAGATGACAGGTTGGGAAATTTGAATGCAGCCTGTACTGCATAGGATTGTGTGTAAACCTTAGCTATCTGCATATACCGTCAAAAATCTGGTACTTATAAACACATGGTTTCTTTTCCTGGAGAAGAAATCCTTGGGTGAGTGAGGCCTGAGGGAGGAATTACAATTACTTTAGAAACTGTAAAGCCCTGCCCATATGGCCATAGTATTTAGGCGAGGTTGGCACTGTTGCTTTTCTTTTGATTCTGCATACTTTGCTTCTCACCTGCACTTTATGCTCTAAAAAATGGTTGCTCTTAGGAAAATTAGCGAAGGTCACTATTGCATATGTTAACACATTTCCAGCCCTTTGAAACACCATCAAAGTATGTAGTGCTTTCTACTTTGGATCACACTAAGCTAGGATGATACCCTAAATTCTAACCCTTCCTTCCCCATCTGTGTTATTAGTCCTACGTATCATGACTTCATATTTCTACATATCCAAGAGGCTGACAACTAATTAGACAAAATGATTTGTATTTAGAATTCTTGGATCTAAAAAGAGTCTGAGAAATCATCATATTCACTGTCCTTAACCACTTGAAACCCAGGCTCCCCACAGAGGGCTTTTTTGACTTTCATCTTTTGAATATTCCTACCAGTCAAATGGTTTTTGTTTCACTTTACTTTTTGTAGTATCTGTGATTAAAATACTAAGAATGTTGGCAGACCCCTACCCCCATTCTGATGTGCTTCTTCTATGGAGGTGTATTCTCTTAGAATCACTGATATATAGTGCAAGATTTAGATTTGCATTTGGTCAGTTTGTTTATATATTGACAGAAGCATGAATGCAGTGGCTCTGCTGAATTCCCAAGTAATAACTCTAGAGGCAGAGAGTCAAGCTGGGGCTGCTGCTCAGGAAGTCACCAGAGAGCAAATTTCCTCTGCTGCATACATCACTTCCCAAAACTAAAGAGGAGTTCTGCTGGTATGGAAGATGGGAAGAATAGGTATCTGAGTAAGAGCTGGCAAAGCCTAGTCCACCCATTTCTTAGATAAAGAACCTGAGAGCTGTATAATTTTAGTGACTTACCCAAGGTCATAAAGCTATTCAGTAACAAAGCTAAGACTAGAACTCAAAACCTAAGACTTTCTCTTATCTGGTGTTCTTAAAATCCACCAAATTGGACATCTCTGCATTTTGCACATGTCATTTCCTTTATTTGAAACTGTAGGCCAACATGCCTGCCCACTTCGACCATCCGAAAGACGTATCCCCGAATCCTACACATCCCATATGATTTTTCTTGACTTGAAGGTAACAATTTCAAGAACTTGAGGAAAGCAGTGTTGGAAGTTGTGTTTGGCCCAAGGGTTAAGTCTTCAGATCGTATAATTCTTCAGCTTCTTCATAAACTACATTAGCTTAGTGATAGCTCCTTCTCACCTGCCTCACACTGTCTTCCCATCTACCATTTCCTTCCCACTGCTCACCAGGATCTGCTTTGCTCCTTGAGCTCCATGGGGGTAGAGCTGCCTTTGGAGCCCAGTTCCCTCTGCACTCTCTGTTCTTATACCGCAGCCTCTAGCAGCTAAATTAGAGGAGTTTGGGGGGGGCGGGGTGGAGGCGGGTCATTATTTTTGTGGGACTAAGAAGTCCTTCACAGGAATTGGGTATTGCCAGGACAGGACCCTTTGTTTTCTCATCTTTGCATTTCCCATAGCACTATCTACAGGTACTAATAGTAATTCCTCGAACATATTTGTTGGATGAATGACTTCTCAGGAAAATTCTAGGAGTGAAATCTGGAGGTTTTTCGAGGTATGGTTTGCATAGTGCCTGGTACATAGTAAGTGTCCTGGTATGATGTCTGCAACTTACATTCAACTGTTTCAGTAGTCAGTAGTATGATACTATCTCAGTGTTGCTTTAAGCTACAGTGTGGAGATGATCAGTTGATCTAATCAGAAATATATACCTCAGGAGTAGTCTGCTTGTATTTAATCAGAAAAGTCACACTTCAAAGGTACTTTCAATAAGCCATCTCCTATCAATACTAGAAGCATTACTAATTGCATAATGAATGTTAGGAAAGATAGTGGTATTCCAGATAAGTGGAGGGGTATAGATTTTTTTAGATATTTCCAGTTCTTGTATGACTAGCTTATGAGAAATTAGTAAGGTCTCATGGATGGTGCCATTGGTGTACTGGTAAATATTTAATAGGCTCTTTGGGGAAATTTATAGTGTTTGCTGATTTCTGTGGTATAAATGCCACAGTAACTCCAATACCAACATGATGCCATTGAACAAGGCATTGGGAAGAGATGTGTACAATTGGTGCTGGTAAATACTTAGGAGTCTTAATGAGCCAGTGGTAGTACACCTTAATGGTGTTCTCTTATAGAGTCCTGTGTCCGGGGCACAGGTTCCTGGGTTCTTGGCTGCCTCACTCCAACAGAGGTTAACTTTGTCCTGCTATAGAATGTCATCCTGTTAGTCTGAAGTGACTGTTTCTTGCAAGGTGTGGGCAGTGCTCTGAAAAAGACGGAAATCTTTGAGCTTACAGAATAGGTTGTTTGACTG
Source organism: Mustela nivalis (assembly GCF_964662115.1). Classification (NCBI taxonomy): domain Eukaryota; kingdom Metazoa; phylum Chordata; class Mammalia; order Carnivora; family Mustelidae; genus Mustela; species Mustela nivalis. The sequence continues at coordinate 150,886,979 of NC_139022.1, read as the reverse complement.
TTTTCTGCCTTCTTGCAAATAAATGTCTGTCTGTGTGGCTGAATTTGGTCTGAGATTTTAGTTCACAAAACCTGTTAGAAAGATTGGGGGAGCAACTCCGTCTTCTTTTCCTCTAGCAGTGGCCCATTGAGAGCTACCAAAAATAACACAATAGTTGTGCATACAAAGTGGTATAGGCCAATTTACTATGCCCTCAATGAATATTTGTTTTAGGAATACATGCTTCCAATCCTTGGAAGTCAGCATTATGCCTAGAGGTAGTCTCTCAGACCTTAATAGGCCACTATGCTGCTGTTATTTGTAGGAAACTTTACAGTGTGGTTGAGTGTGAGCTGGATACGAGACTCTCATCCTGAGTAACTTTATATAACATGGAGCTGCTTAGAGCAGGTGTCTTGGTTCATATTACCCTCCAAAACAGACTCTGAAATAAGGATTTGGATGTTAGTTTATTGAGAGGTGATCTCAAGGGAGTAAGGGTGTGAGAACAGAGACCAAAATAATGGAGGAAAGCAAATTAAAGAGACACTAATGGGTATATCATATCTGTGGGCAGCTAATATTATTGCAGACCTTCTGAGCACATGAGTGAGACATAACTAAGAACTGTCTCACCAAGGAACTAAAAAGCTGAGACGTTTGTTCACCGACTTTCGTACCTCATTGGTTGCAAGGGCCAAGCATGCTCTTGAGTCCAGAGAAAAATTGCAGTTGAAGAGAAATACATGTACTTGAGGGAGGAAGCCTCTGGTATGTTTGAGAACTGTCTACCGAAGCTGTAAATGACCTCCGAATGGGCTAAGGGCTGAGGACGGGCCTGACCTCCAGCAGGGAAGCCTGTCCTCCTCAAAGTGGAAGAGCCTCCATAACATCCTGGCAGGACACAGAGGTTTTTCTAGGATGGAATGAATAGGAGGTCATATCCCTACTCTACCCGGTTTGAAGGTGACCACCCTTGTACTGGAGATGGGTGGGTGCTGGACCCCAAGGTGTGGGAGAACTGAAGGGAAATGGTCTTGACTCTTGACGAATTCCCTTGACTATTAGCCATGCTCCCAGTGAATTTGAGAGAGAATGTCTGCCTGTTGGGTTCTCACCACCAACCACTTTCACTCCGTGGGAAAGAGGAACCCAGACGTGGTCGCAGAAATCTCTCCAAACTTTCACACACTTTTCTTTGAGACAGGGAAGCCTGTGTCTCCTCTAAATCCCACGTACAGCAAGTGTACACCTATGTTAGCAAGAGTGAAGAATATCAGACTTTATAGAGAGCATCTGTATATTCCATGTATCCAGGTTCTTCTTCTTCATCTTTTTTTTTTTTTTTAAGATTTTATGTATTTATTTGACAGAGATCACAAGTAGGCAGAGAAGCAGGCAGAGAGAGAGAGAGAGAGAGAGAGAGAAGAGAATGCAGGCTTCCTGCTGAGCAGAGAGCCCAATGCGAGGCTTGATCTCAGGACCCTGGGATCATGACCTGAGCCGAAGACAGAGGCTTTAACCCACTGAGCCACCCAGGCGCCCTATCCAGGCTCTTCTGTCATGAAGTAATATTTGTTTGTTCTTTATTTTAGCTGGTGGTGCCCCCAGGCTGTTGAAGGGCAGACACCATCCCTAAAAACTCCACAAAATAAATACCTTGGCAAACCCAGAAAGTGTTAGTGATTGGCTGAGGTCAAATTATTTAAATGAGGATTTTCCAGGGGGAGGAGTCAAGATGGCGGAGAAGTAGCAAGCTGAGACTGCTTCAGCTAGCCGGAGATCAGCTAGATAGCTTATCTAAAGATTGCAAACACCTGAAAATCCATCGGCAGACCGAAGAGAAGAAGAACAGCAATTCTGGAAACAGAAAAACAACCACTTTCTGAAAGGTAGGACCGGCGGAGAAGTGAATCCAAAGCGACGGGAAGATAGACCCCGGGGGGAGGGGCCGGCTCCCGGCAAGCGGCGGAGCAACCGCGCACAAAATCAGGACTTTTAAAAGTCTATTCCGCTGAGGGACATCAGTCCAGAGGCTAAACCGGGGCGAAGCCCACGCGGGGTCAGCGTGGCCTCAGGTCCCGCAGGGTCACAGAAGGATCGGGGGTGTCTGAGTGTCGCAGAGCTTGCGGGTATTGGAACGGGAAAGCCGGCTACAGAGACAGAGCCGACAGTAAGCTCACAGCTCGGTGTTACCTTGAACCGATCGCAGGCTCGGTGAGCTCGGAGCGCGGCCGGAGGTCAGGCAGACGGGAGTAACTGAGCGCTGTTCTCTGAGGGCGCACTGAGGAGTGGGGCCCTGGGCTCTCGGCTCCTCCGGGCCGGAGACCAGGAGGCCGCCATTTGTGTTCCCGTCCTCCGGAACTCTACGGAAAGCGCTCAGGGAACAAAAGCTCCTGAAAGCAAACCCGAGCGGATTACTCACCCCGGCCCTGGGTAAGGGCGGTGTAATTCCGCCTGGGGCAAAGACACTTGAGAATCACTACAACAGGCCCCTCCCCCAGAAGATCAACAAGAAATCCAGCCGAGACCAAGTTCACCTACCAAGGAGTGCGGTTTCAATACCAAGGAGAGCAGCAGAATTCCAGAGGAGGAGAAAGCCATGCACGGAACTCATGGCTTTTTTCCTGTGATTTTTTTTTAGTCTTGCAGTTAATTTAATTTTTTCTTTTTCATTTTTTTTTTCTTTTTTTCTTTTTCTTCTCGCCTTCGGGTAAAATTTTTTTTTTTTTAACTGTTACCTTTTTCTTTTTTAACAATTTTTTACTAGTTTATCTAATATATATATTTTTTCTTTTTTACATTTTTCTCAGGTGTTTTCTTTTTTTAAAAAAATTTTTTTTCTTTTCTTTTTTTTTCTTTCTTCCTTTTTGAACCTCTTTCTATCCCCTTTCTCCCCACTCACGATTTTGGATCTCTTCTAATTTAGTTAAAGCATATTTTCCTGGGGTTGTTGCCACCCTTTTAGTATTTTACTTGCCCCTTCATTTACTCTTATCTGGCCAAAATGACAAGACGTAAAAATTCAACGCAAAAAAAAGAACAAGAGGCAGTACCAAAGGCTAGAGACCTAATCAATACAGACATCGGTAATATGTCAGATCTAGAGTTCAGAATGACAATTCTCAAGGTTCTAGCCGGGCTCGAAAAAGGCATGGAAGATATTAGAGAAACCCTCTCGAGAGATATAAAAGCCCTTTCTGGAGAAATAAAAGAACTAAAATCTAACCAAGTTGAAATCAAAAAAGCTATTAATGAGGTGCAATCAAAAATGGAGGCTCTCACTGCTAGGATAAATGAGGCAGAAGAAAGAATTAGTGATATAGAAGACCAAATGACAGAGAATAAAGAAGCTGAGCAAAAGAGGGACAAACAGCTACTGGACCACGAGGGGAGAATTCGAGAATTAAGTGACACCATAAGACGAAACAACATTAGAATAATTGGGATTCCAGAAGAAGAAGAAAGAGAGAGGGGAGCAGAAGGTATACTGGAGAGAATTATTGGGGAGAATTTCCCCAATATGGCAAAGGGAACGAGCATCAAAATTCAGGAGGTTCAGAGAACGCCCCTCAAAATCAATAAGAATAGGCCCACACCCCGTCACCTAATAGTAAAATTTACAAGTCTCAGTGACAAAGAGAAAATCCTGAAAGCAGCCCGGGAAAAGAAGTCTATAACATACAATGGTAAAAATATTAGATTGGCAGCTGACTTATCCACAGAGACCTGGCAGGCCAGAAAGAGCTGGCATGATATTTTTAGAGCACTAAACGAGAAAAACATGCAGCCCAGAATACTATATCCAGCTAGGCTATCATTGAAAATAGAAGGAGAGATTAAAAGCTTCCAGGACAAACAACAACTGAAAGAATTTGCAAATACCAAACCAGCTCTACAGGAAATATTGAAAGGGGTCCTCTAAGCAAAGAGAGAGCCTACAAGTGGTAGATCAGAAAGGAACAGAGACCATATACAGTAACAGTCACCTTACAGGCAATACAATGGCACTAAATTCATATCTCTCAATAGTTACCCTGAATGTGAATGGGCTAAATGCCCCTGTCAAAAGACACATGGTATCAGAATGGATAAAAAAACAAAACCCATCTATATGTTGCCTCCAAGAAACTCATTTTAAGCCCGAAGACACCTCCAGATTTAAAGTGAGGGGGTGGAAAAGAATTTACCATGCTAATGGACATCAGAAGAAAGCAGGAGTGGCAATCCTTATATCAGATCAATTAGATTTTAAGCCAAAGACTATAATAAGAGATGAGGAAGGGCACTATATCATACTCAAAGGGTCTGTCCAACAAGAAGATTTAACAATTTTAAATATCTATGCCCCCAACGTGGGAGCAGCCAACTATATAAACCAATTAATAACAAAATCAAAGAAACACATCAACAACAATACAATAATAGTAGGGGACTTTAACACTCCCCTCACTGAAATGGACAGGTCATCCAAGCAAAAGATCAGCAAGGAAATAAAGGCCTTAAACGACACACTGGACCAGATGGACATCACAGATATATTCAGAACATTTCATCCCAAAGCAACAGAATACACATTCTTCTCTAGTGCACATGGAACATTCTCCAGAATAGATCACATCCTCGGTCCTAAATCAGGACTCAACCGGTATCAAAAGATTGGGATCATTCCCTGCATATTTTCAGACCACAATGCTCTAAAGCTAGAACTCAACCACAAAAGGAAGTTTGGAAAGAACCCAAATACATGGAGACTAAACAGTATCCTTCTAAAGAATGAATGGGTCAACCGGGAAATTAAAGAAGAATTGAAAAAAATCATGGAAACAAATGACAATGAAAATACAACGGTTCAAAATCTGTGGGACACAATAAAGGCAGTCCTGAGAGGAAAATATATAGCGGTACAAGCCTTTCTCAAGAAACAAGAAAGGTCTCAGGTACACAACCTAACCCTACACCTAAAGGAGCTGGAGAAAGAACAAGAAAGAAACCCTAAGCCCAGCAGGAGAAGAGAAATCATAAAGATCAGAGCAGAAATCAATGAAATAGAAACCAAAAAAACAATAGAAAAAATCAACGAAACTAGGAGCTGGTTCTTTGAAAGAATTAATAAAATTGATAAACCCCTGGCCCGACTTATCAAAAAGAAAAGAGAAAGGACCCAAATAAATAAAATCATGAATGAAAGAGGAGAGATCACAACTAACACCAAAGAAATACAAACTATTATAAGAACATACTATGAGCAACTCTATGGCAATAAATTTGACAATCTGGAAGAAATGGATGCATTCCTAGAAACATATAAACTACCACAACTGAACCAGGAAGAAATAGAAAGCCTGAACAGACCCATAACCAGTAAGGAGATTGAAACAGTCATTAAAAATCTCCAAACAAACAAAAGCCCAGGGCCAGATGGCTTCCCGGGGGAATTCTACCAAACATTTAAAGAAGAACTAATTCCTATTCTCCTGAAACTGTTCCAAAAAATAGAAATGGAAGGAAAACTTCCAAACTCATTTTATGAAGCCAGCATCACCTTGATCCCAAAACCAGACAAGGATCCCACCAAAAAAGAGAGCTATAGACCGATATCCTTGATGAACACAGATGTGAAAATACTCAACAAAATACTAGCCAATAGGATTCAACAGTACATTAAAAAGATTATTCACCACGACCAAGTGGGATTTATTCCAGGGCTGCAAGGTTGGTTCAACATCCGCAAATCAGTCAATGTGATACAACACATCAATAAAAGAAAGAACAAGAACCATATGATACTTTCAATAGATGCTGAAAAAGCATTTGACAAAGTACAGCATCCCTTCCTGATCAAAACTCTTCAAAGTGTAGGGATAGAGGGCACATACCTCAATATCATCAAAGCCATCTATGAAAAACCCACCGCAAATATCATTCTCAATGGAGAAAAACTGAAAGCTTTTCCACTAAGGTCAGGAACACGGCAGGGATGTCCATTATCACCACTGCTATTCAACATAGTACTAGAGGTCCTAGCCTCAGCAATCAGACAACAAAAGGAAATTAAAGGCATCCAAATCGGCAAAGAAGAAGTCAAATTATCACTCTTCGCAGATGATATGATACTATATGTGGAAAACCCAAAAGACTCCACTCCAAAACTGCTAGAACTTATACAGGAATTCAGTAAAGTGTCAGGATATAAAATCAATGCACAGAAATCAGTTGCATTTCTCTACACCAACAGCAAGACAGAAGAAAGAGATATTAAGGAGTCAATCCCATTTACAATTGCATCCAAAACCATAAGATACCTAGGAATAAACCTAACCAAAGAGACACAGAATCTATACTCAGAAAACTATAAAGTACTCATGAAAGAAATTGAGGAAGACACAAAGAAATGGAAAAATGTTCCATGCTCCTGGATTGGAAGAATAAATATTGTGAAAATGTCTATGCTACCTAAAGCAATCTACACATTTAATGCAATTCCTATCAAAGTACCATCCATCTTTTTCAAAGAAATGGAACAAATAATGCTAAAATTTATATGGAACCAGAAAAGACCTCGAATAGCCAAAGGGATATTGAAAAAGAAAGCCAACGTTGGTGGCATCACAATTCCGGACTTCAAGCTCTATTACAAAGCTGTCATCATCAAGACAGCATGGTACTGGCACAAAAACAGACACATAGATCAATGGAACAGAATAGAGAGCCCAGAAATAGACCCTCAAATCTATGGTCAACTCATCTTCGACAAAGCAGGAAAGAATGTCCAATGGAAAAAAGACAGCCTCTTCAATAAATGGTGCTGGGAAAATTGGACAGCCACATGCAGAAAAATGAAATTGGACCATTTCCTTACACCACACACAAAAATAGACTCAAAATGGATGAAGGACCTCAATGTGCGAAAGGAATCCATCAAAATCCTTGAGGAGAACACAGGCAGCAACCTCTTCGACCTCTGCCGCAGCAACATCTTCCTAGGAACAACGCAAAAGGCAAGGGAAGCAAGGGAAAAAATGAACTATTGGGATTTCATCAAGATCAAAAGCTTTTGCACAGCAAAGGAAACAGTTAACAAAATCAAAAGACAACTGACAGAATGGGAGAAGATATTTGCAAACGACATATCAGATAAAGGACTAGTGTCCAGAATCTATAAAGAACTTAGCAAACTCAACACCCAAAGAACAAATAATCCAATCAAGAAATGGGCAGAGGACATGAACAGACATTTCTGCAAAGAAGACATCCAGATGGCCAACAGACACATGAAAAAGTGCTCCATATCACTCGGCATCAGGGAAATACAAATCAAAACCACAATGAGATATCACCTCACACCAGTCAAAATGGCTAAAATCAACAAGTCAGGAAATGACAGATGCTGGCGAGGATGTGGAGAAAGGGGAACCCTCCTACACTGTTGGTGGGAATGCAAGCTGGTGCAGCCACTCTGGAAAACAGCATGGAGGTTCCTCAGAATGTTGAAAATAGAACTGCCCTATGACCCAGCAATTGCACTATTGGGTATTTACCCTAAAGATACAAATGTAGTGATCCAAAGGGGCACATGCACCCGAATGTTTATAGCAGCAATGTCCACAATAGCCAAACTATGGAAAGAACCTAGATGTCCATCCACAGATGAATGGATCAAGAAGATGTGGTATATATACACAATGGAATACTATGCAGCCATCAAAAGAAATGAAATCTTGCCATTTGCGACAACATGGATGGAACTAGAGCGTATCATGCTTAGTGAAATAAGTCAAGCAGAGAAAGACAACTATCATATGATCTCCCTGATATGAGGAAGTGGTGATGCAACATGGAGGCTTAAGTGGGTAGGAGAAGAATAAATGAAACAAGATGGGATTGGGAGGGAGACAAACCATAAGTGACTCTTAATCTCACAAAACAAACTGAGGGTTGCTGGGGGGAGGGGGTTTGGGAGAAGGGGGTGGGATTATGGACATTGGGGAGGGTATGTGCTTTGGTGAGTGCTGTGAAGTGTGTAAACCTGGTGATTCACAGACCTGTACCCCTGGGGATAAAAATATATGTTTATAAAAAAAAAAAAAAAAAAAGAAAGGACAAATACCCAACTTTTGTAGCAACATGGACGGGACTGGAAGAGATTATTATGCTGAGTGAAATAAGTCAAGCAGAGAGAGTCAATTATCATATGGTTTCACTTATTAGTGGAGCCTAACAAATAGCATGGAGGACATGGGGAGTTAGAGAGGAGAAGGGAGTTGGGGGAAATTGGAAGGGGAGGTGAACCATGAGAGACTATGGACTCTGAAAAACAATCTGAGGGTTTTGAAGGGGTGGGGGGTGGGAGGTTGGGGTACTAGGTGGTGGGTATTATAAAGGGCACGAATTGCATGGAGCACTGGGTGTGGTGAAAAATAATGAATACTGTTATGCTGAAAATAAAAAATAAATTAAAAAAAAAATTATTTAAATGAATATTAGATTTTCCATCATGAGGAAGAACCTCCAACTGAAAATTATATCGGCCTAATAATAACCATTTGTTTCTCCCTCTGCACACATTAGTTGGCAAAAGTACCATCTGCTTCCAATTGGGATATTTTATTCATTTTTGGTTGCATTCTTGTCATCCTAGTTCAGTATTGAGATTTTTATCCTGAGGCTAATTAGTTTCAGCTGATATTCACGCAGCATCAAACTTTTTAAAGATAAATAGATCTAGTAGAATAGCCAGGTGGTGTAATGGATTTTTTTTTTCCTTTGTAAGTTTATGCCATCCTTACTGTCTTCCCCTTTCACATTTTTCTAAAGAAAATGATAAAGAAAAATCTTATGAAATCTGTCACAGGAAAAGATAAGAGAAAAAAAAATCATTTGCCATCCCTCAGGGGCAGATTCTGAAGGAAATGTACAGCTTTATTTCTATTGCAGGAATATGTCAGATAGATGAAAAAAATTCTGCCTTGGCATAATGGCCCCTGTTTGCAGCCGACAGCTTGAGGTTTCTGCACCAGGGACCTGGAAAGTTGTCAGTGTTAATAAAAAGTTTTCCTGATAATGGTTTTGGTTCACTGTGTGCAAGCATGTGCTATTCCTAGTGTTTGGTCAGAAAGAAACTATAATATGGAATGCATTATACAGAAGAGCCAAAAATAACATCTGTCTCGCAAATAAGGGAAACGATCTCATTTCATATCTCTTCTTATTTGACAGCATCTTTTTTTTTCTTTACTGGAAAATTATAGTTTTGTATAGTTTACAGAAATAACATTTAAACATCACATGTGATTTTAGACTCAAATGGGATCTACTTAATAAAACACACAAGCAATTAGAGAACTTGGTTGTAATCACTTCTGAAACCCCAGAAGGTTCACATCGACTGAGCTGAGTTGCTGCCTTCCCAGCTTCTCTCATTTCGGAAGCTTAGTAGAGGAAATCACCACTGCCCACATCATGTATACAGATCATCTTTACCTAGCAGTGCAGATGGTTTTGAACTTCATACTGCTACTGCTTGGGCAGATTTCTCATTTCTAGAATGAAAATTATATTCACCAGGGATTAGAGTTTGGTGGACACAGACGTTAAGCACACTTGGCAGCTCATCCTAGAGACCTTCTTAGGGAAGAAAGAATGATTAGGATAGAGACCCCAGTTTTCTGTTTTTAATTTTATGTAGCAGAGGAGTTACCTCTTTCAGCTGTAAGCTAAGTCTACCCACTTACATTTTTGCCCTTCCAAATATATGAACTCTTCTGCAAGTCTGAAATGTGCTACGTGAAGGTGACTATTTTGGTAAATGTGTCTGACAATCATGCTATTTTCATTAGGATTTGTCTTGTTCTTGGATCTGCTGTCCTTGAGCTGTTTTGATCAGATGGACCTCCATGTTTCAGAAAGAGCTAGTATTTCCTGCTATTATGTGCTTGATGAAATACCAATTTTCAGTTCTTTTCATTGTTATTGTTTCGTTGGAGGTTATGGTCTTTGATTTCAGGGGCCTTATCTATTGGTTGAATCATGTCTTGGATGCATAGAAAGAATCTATTTGGCTAAGTAAATGATCTATCGTTTGAGTAATTCTGATGGTCTATAATGGGCAGTATTGAGGTGAAGGAGGTAGTAGTTGTGTTCATGATAGTGGTGATGGAGATTGATATGGTAGCAGAGGTGATGGATGCAGTGGGGTTATCGGAAACAGTGGTGGTGAAGGAGATGGTAGTGGTCGTAGAGGTGATAGTGGTGACAGTGGAGATCGTGGTGTTAAAGAAGGTGGTGAAGGGCGTAGTGACATTATTTTGGCAGGCTCAGGCTTTGGAGAGCGTTACACATAAGAGACACTGAAGGCTAACTTAATCATGATGGTCAAATTTTTACTATTTAAGGTGTGGTCTGTAGAATAATAGCATTGACACCAACTGGGATTTTGTAACAAATATAAAAGCTTAGGCTCTATCTCAGACCAGCTGAATGACAATCTACATTTTAACAATATTCTCAGGTGGTTTGTATGTACATTGAAGTTCCAGAATCATTGGTGGTCTAAAGGGGAAATAGCTACACATATGTGTTACCCTTGTTGCCCCATCCTCCTGCCCTTTCTCCTTACCATGAGGGAATGTCAGTTTTCTCTTGCATGTAAGGTAAGGGAGGTAAATGTCTAGCTGCAGAATAGGTTATTTGGCTTATAATCTAGGGTCTAGAGTCAGCTGTAAGTATGAATCCAAAAGAAAGCTGTTCATGCCCTGAAATTTGAAATTTCCCAACTAAATATGTCTTCCTCTAAAGATTGCTGCTGTGCCTGACATTCTCATTAGCTTCACTTTTTAGGAAGCCCAGGCTTTTAACAGGAATGAGACATTTAGGTACTACACTGAGCCACTATTATATCATCTGATTAATATATATCAGCATGCACAGAACCTTGGGACTGAAACCCACTCCACATGGTTTCCTTAGGGCAATCCTCAGCAGGTTTGTCTGTCGTACCCGATATGTAGTGGGAACCCATGGCACATTGCGCGCATGCACACACACACACACACACCCTGGAGTAATTACGTTAGCAGAAATTCCTTTGTAGTGTTAGTGGTATGTGTGTAAAATGTGTGAGGAGAGGCAAGGTTGATTTCTATACATATATTATGGTTATGTATTTGCTGTGTAATAAACTGCCCCAAATTACTAGTGGCTTAAAGCAACAATCGTGTATTTTTTACTCACAAGTGAATTGTTTCAGCTGGGTTCAGTGAGGATAGTTTGTTGGCCTGACTGAGACTGGAAAGTATCCTTCCAAAGTGGCTACTCCCATGAACAAGTTGGTACTTAGCTGGGGCTGTCAGTGACGGTCTTGGTTCTTCTCCACAGGACCCTTTTGCTGGGGCTTGGAGGTTTTTTTCTCAAGAGAAAATGTTCCTAAGGACTTGAGAAGAAGCTGTAAAACTTCGAGCTTCTAACACCCCAGATGTCATTTCTTTGCGATTCCCTTTCTTTCATGTGGGTGCACTTTTCCTGTGTGTATCTCAGTGGCTCACCTCTTCTTCTCAGTACTGAGTTTTCCTGTGTCTTCTCATTATCAGTCCCAATCCAAACACTGTAATGAGAAGCACCATTCAAAAGCAGGTGTTTGATGATGCAGTAGGCTTATGGTATTATCTTTCTCAGGATGTTTACTTTTTATCTAGTGATTGCACCATTGTTTAACCCAAATCAAATTACTGTATATTTATTGAGAATCTATTATGTGCAAGGCTGTGTGTGGGGCTGTGAAAGTGCCAAAGCAGCATAAGACATGACTTACTCCAAGGAACTTAAAATTTGGCTATAGAAAGGAACCTAATATACATTAGGAATAATGAAAATAGAAGTTCAATGCTGAGCTGTTGGTTTTGAACATATGGTATCTTATGGAGGCAAACTCAGCACCAGGATGACATGCAAAGGGTGGCTGGAAGAGCTTTATGAAGCACTCAATAGAGTGCTTCATAAAGACCCACTGTGATTGTGCTGTACTGTGAGAGTAGTTGTTGGGTCTCAGGGAAGCCATGCGGCCCAGATAGATATGGAGGATGGTGATGGTGGTGGTGGTGGATGGGTAGACCAGGGGAAATCCTTACTCATTATGCTTGCAGATATAACCAGGTGACTGAAGACATTATAAAGGAGGTGTGAGGACACGGGAAATGTCATTGCACTCCATTTTAGTTCAACAGCCACGTTCTTCATGTTGTTTCACTTTGGTAACAACCCTCCTCCCCAAGTGGTACTGCTGGTGTTTGGAGGAAACCCTTTTCTTGATTTTCACAATGACAATCGGATTTGAACCATGCTCAGAAACCTCCAGAAAGCTTATTTCTCCTTCAGCTCTTCAGAGGGGAACAGGATATTTTGTGGTAGGTCAGGAGATGAAGCAAGAAGACTCGTAGGTTGGAGAATTGCAAATAAAGAAAACCAGATCTACAGAAAATGGCAGAGAGTTAACAAGCAGGACAGGCATGTGGCATACATTTAAATGAGACAAGTTTCCTATCTTTTAAAACAAGTTTACCAACTTTTCATGTATGCAGGGAGACCACACAGCGTTTGTCATAAAATTCAACCAGGATGGATTTCTGGACTTACCCCCTACTCCCGCCTATTCCCACGCACCCCACGCTCTCAAAGAAACAAAAAGGGAAACGAATTTGGGGGGCGGTAGGCTAAGTGCCTACAGAAGAATACCACCAGCTTAACATAGAACTGCCACATTTAATTCTAGACCAGGCTCACTGCCAAGTCCCACAGAAAGCAAATGCACACCCAGTGTTTTAGCCACAAGTTAACACTGCAACAGGGCGCATTAGTGATTTGTAAATCATTATTCCCATTAGTACAGTTACTACCTCATCTGGAACTAGGCAGGGCGATTTTAAGGGAGCCTATTTATATCATTAGCTAACTACTGGCTCATTCATTCATTCATGTCTCCAGCCACAGCCTTTTCTTTGTGCTCCACCAGCACTCTGTATGTGTTTTCCTTACAGCATTTGTCACACTGTATTGTTAGCATCACCAGCTTTTGTTTCACTTCTTGAGGAAGAAGTAAAGGAGAAACTTAGCTTACGCTAAATTTCCCCACCTCTTTTGCCTTTAGGTATAGCCATGTTATGGAATCCTATCTAAAGGAATGTGAGCAACTGTAGTGAACTCCATATATAGGCCTGGCCCAATAGGACAGCTTTTCACACAAAATCGTCTATGCTCCTATCCCCTTCCAGCTGGCTGGGAAATTTCTTTAATTTCCTTTTGTTATAATTTCTTCATTTAGTTTTAGTATTAGGGTTATGCTGGCCTCATAAAAGGAGTTAGGAAGTATTTCCTCCTCTGTTTTTTAAAAGTTTGTGGAAGACTAGAATTATCTCTTCCATAAATATTGGATAGAATTCATTAGCAGAACCATCAGGGCCTGGAATTTTGTTTTGTGGGAAGATTTTAAATCAGTTCAGTTTATTCAGCAGCTACAGGGCTATTCAAATTTTTTAACTTCAGTTTTCCCCCGTATTGGTAAGGTGCATTTTTCAAGAACTTGTTCGTTACGTCTAAGTTGTAGAATTTGTCGGCACAAAGTTTTTTATGATGTTCATTTATTATTTGTTTGATGTTTGTAGGATCTGTGGTGATAATCCTTTTTTCACTCCTTATACTGGCAATTTGTGTTCTCAGTGTAACTTTGGTAACCAGATGTTGAAGATGCTTTAACCATAAGATGGAATGTATATAGGTCTTTAAGTCACCCTTTGGCGGAGAGCTGCCAACTCATCCAGAATGCCTGTATCATTGTTACGTGAGCCAGAAATGAACAGCTGTTGCATTAAGAACAGATTTGGGGGTGTTGGGTTTGCTATGGCAACTAGCATCACTTCACCTATTGAGAGTTGTCATTACCATCCCCCCGCCCAGGACAGGGGTGTTGAGAGTCCTGCTCTTGGTATTTGTTCTTGGGCTTAGCACAATACTTGGTGAATATTAAGTTTTCCACAAATGCTTCTAGAATATGAATGAATGACTGAAATGGTTCCTATGTGTTTGGAGCCTACAGGTTTTCTTTCCCCGAGATGAGTGACTCAACTCTGAGCTGGAGCCCCTAGGAACCCTCAGCATTGGTTGCTGTTTCTGTCCTGAGAGTTTCCCTACCCTTCTTCTCACTACCTTTTGTTTCCTGCCTGTATTCAGAACCACAGCTGTAGTGTCTGTCAGAGGCCTGTTATGGCAGTAAAATCTCATCAACTCAGACACTGGAAGGGAATTCAGAATAAACCAGACATGGGCTAAGCTTCTGTTTGCTTTTGCTTTCTTACTAGAGCACACCAGCAAAGAATCAAGCCATCAAACACCATCACTGCTCAAAACTCTATGCAAATTTATGTAAAAATAGATCCCAGAGAGGAACATTGAGATTACTTGAAAGAACATACTTTTAAAGGATACTTCCAGTGATATCAGTTTAATGTCTTTGCATATAACAATAGACTAATTATAAATTATACTTAATTAAAGTAGGTATCAGATCCACTGCTGGGAAAAGCACATTTTGCTATATCTTAGCATATGTTCCTATGAAATAATTTAATAAAAAATGTTTGGTATTTCAGACTGTCACCAAATTAGACTAGTCCTCTTAAAAATAAGAAATATTGTGAGGGGCTCCCTGCGCTAAGTAACCAATAGCTGAAGGCTGGGTATCTTTTACCGTCCTTTTCAGTGAGAATGGAAACATTCCAACACATAACACTTTGTTGGTTCTAGGTAACCTTGAGAGGGTTTTTCAGGTAATAATAAATGCTTACGGCCAAGTTTCATTTCATTAGTGTTTTTTAAAAATTGCTGACAAGTTTTCTCTTCTGTTTAAAGCAAATAGGTGCCACACTAATTCTCAGAATATTTTTGTTCTTGGTCTTGTCTAGTCTATGCTAAAGAGTTTCTACAGTACTCTCATGCTTCACACACATCCTTAGAAAAGTATGTAGGCCTCCTTCATTATACTCTGCAAATGCATTCTAGCTAAGTTTATTTTATAGCAAATGTTTTCTTTTTTTTTTTTTTAAGATTTTATTTATTTTTCAGAGAGTGAGAGAGAAAGAGAGCACAAGCATGGGGAGGGGCAGAGAGAGAGGTAGAAACAGGCTTCCCACTGAGCAAAGAGCCGATGTGGGGCTGGATCCCAGGACCCTGGGATCACAGCCTCAACTGAAGGCACGTGCTTAACCGACTGAGCCACCCAGGTGCCCTATAAATATTATTTTCCATAAGGATCTGGAGATTGATTCATCTGGAGAAAATATTCCAGTAGATTGGGTTGAAAAGTTCTGGTAGGAGGTGTTGAAAGGGTGCCTAACTGAATGGTTCAAGGTGACACTGCAGGAATTGTGCACTTCCTGGACTATGCAGTCTCCACTTAAACCATGCTCTTGCTGATTCCCTCACCTTTCTCAACTCTGTTCCCTTAACACCACCACCTCCTTTCTTAGCCCAGAGTATGTAGCCCTGGGCATTTATGTAATATCCAGAAATTCCCTCATTTCAATACTCAGTTCTCTAAACTCTGCTTCCTTTTTTTTTTTTTTTTTTTTAAGGTTTTTAAAATTTATGTGACACAGAGATAGAGAGTACAAGTAGACAGAGCAGTGGGCAGAGGGAGAGGGAGAAGCAGGCTCTCTGCTGAGCAGAGAACCCCATGTGGGTCTCGATCCCAGGACCCTGAGATCATGACCTGAGCAGAAGCAGGTGCTTAATGGACTGAGCCACCCAGGTGCCCCTCCTTTTTCCTTTCATTTGGTTATTTATTGTCCCTTAAAGCTGGGCCATGATGTTTTGCCTCCATAGAAGATGTCACTGTCTGTGAAACGAGATACTCCGAACTGACCATTTCCTAAATTGGTAGCTTTAGATTTTGGAAAATGCGAATACAATTTGGTTAGTTTAAACTGCATGTAATTTACTTAATCAAAGGAATGTGTTAAGAGATAGCAGATTAAAACTTTATCATAAACTGTCTTGCTTTAATAATGGTGATTATAAAAACTCATATGTATTGAGTGTTCACTGTTCCAGATGCTGTTGTAATTATTTTACAATACACATTAAAGCATTCGATTTTCATACAAAACAAACACTATCATCATTCCCATTTTACAGATGAGAAAACTGAGGTACAGAGAGGATAAATAATTTATCTAAGTTACACAGCTTGTAAGTGATGTCTGTACCACATAATACAAGTATTTCTTGTTGAAGAATCTTCCTCATGTGCAGAGTAATGGATATCATATCTTCTTTTGCTGTATTAGAGAAATACTATGAAAGTTATTCTTGTCTGTAAATGCCAACTATATAAAAATGTTCTCTATACTTTATTTTAATTAATTAACTAATTAATTAAATTATTTGACAGACAGATCGCAAGTAGGCAGAGAGATGGAGAAGCAGGCTCCCTGCTGAGCAGAGGGCCCAATGCGGGACTTGATCCCAGGACTCTGGGATCATGACCTGAGCCGAAGGCAGAGGCTTTAACCCACTGAGCCACCCAGGTGCCCCCAAAATGTTCTCTATATTTTAGAGCTATACTTATGTTAACAATAAAAGCATTTTATCTAGTACCCTAAAATAATCATATCTTGGTTTTTAATACTGGAATATGAGATCTAAATTGTTCATTTTGATGGGATATTTTATAAATTGAATTGTAAGCCATTGCCGCTATCATTATGATTGGCAAAATTGATTCTCATTATCACTAGTCTGTTCTCACTTCATAAGGTATGCTATTACATAATTTGCCAGTTTTCACTAATATAATCCATGTTGTAAAAATAACTAAAGGGAAGTTGACTCCTGAAACTCTTGCTGCCCTATCATTTCTGTGGTGTATTGTAAGATTTAAATGTAGAAATACATATGGTATCACTTAGAAATGTTAGATCCCTGGCTAACTGAATGTAATTTAAAAAAAAGAAATATTAGATCCCTAATCAAATGTTAATAATTTAACTTTTATTATATTTTATTAAGCTTTCACTTAAAGAGCGATTTTAGGCATGTTAATTCCTAATAGGTTTATGCATGTTTTTGATACATATTTGTAGAAAGATTTCATTTTTCAAGTTTAATTATGCTGCTCCTATAACTCTGAGTATTTCTACAGTAGATTTTTTGCATTCATAACCCCAGGTTTTTACTCCTCTTACTGTAGGAGGGACATTTTGACTCAACTCTTGACTCTGTGGTCAGCCACATGAGTTGCTTTGCCCTAATGGGATGTTAACAAATGTGGTGCAAAGTATGCAGTCTGGACTCAGTCTCTTGCTGCTATTGCATGTTTGCCATAACCACGAGAACATGACCAGGCTAGCCCACTAAAAGGCTGTAAAAGAAACATGTAAAAGATTCAGCTCATTTGAAGCCATCTAAGACCAGTCAGCCTCTAGCCAACCTCTCAGTTGTCCACAGACTCACAAGTGAGCCTGGCCAAGATTAGCCAAGTATGAGCCAGATCAATAGAACTAGCCAGCTGATCTATAGACTAGTAAGAAATATTAGATTATCGTTTTAAGCCACTACTCTTTGAGATGATTTGTTATATAGCAGTAGCTAACTGATACAACTTTAATTGCAGCAATAATAAATTACTATTCATGAATCCTCAAATTGAGTACACATTGAGGCTGGTCAGCATTGTGGTTTAGGCTCTTGGCTTTGGAACCAGACTATCTATAGTTCAAATACAAGTTTTTAAACTTATTTAACTTATAATAGTGCCTGGCAACTAGGAAGCGTTAAAAGCACGTTAAGTAAAATGCTCTGTGGCCAGATCTTTGGCAAGTGTATGCACAAATGGTCTCTATCCCCTTCACTCTTGTGAAGTAGATAATATTATATCTGTTTATAGCTGTGGGAATCCAAGGTCTGGAGACATTAAGAAACTTACACAGTATCACAGTCATTAAGTGGCAGAGCTAGAATCTAGGTCTGGCCTTGTTTATATTCACTATAGTGCATCTTAGCCACTTAAGCCTTCTTTGGGGCCTTTTGTTCCCAATTCAGTCTTGTGCCACCAGTAGAATTTTTTAAAAATAAATTCAGAATTCTAAATAATACTAACGGCAGGAGAAGATGCAACAGGGAAAATGTGGAGTAGGCTGAGTGTTGGGTATCCCCTTTTACTTACCAAAATCCTGTTATTATACATCAGATTTGGTCATGAGACATGAAGATAAATGAAAACCACCAAGGCTAGACTTTATCTATTTAGTACACTTTATTAAAACAAACTTATTGCTGGACTTTAGGATGGAGCTGGGTAATAAACCTAACTAAACTTAAAATATTTGAATTACAGATTTATTTTTCAAGGAAGTACAGCTTTATCTAGGTAAGTAATATTTCCATGGCAGATACTGTTGTTTATAGGTCCCACTGAGCAGTCAAATAATTATTGGTATTTATTTCTCACCTCTTCCCTGTCTCCTGCTGAACTATATGGAATTATTAAACTATCTCCAGTCTTTTTGTTATCATTTTCCTTGGAAAGATAGTAATGATCTCAAATTCTGGATTCCAGGAAATATATAATTGAGATTTTATAATCCTTTATTCCTCTGGATTATCCCATATAACTTTTGATCATTGTCACCAACAAGCAGCAAAATGTTAAACTTGTCCCCTTCTTGTGCATGTGTTAAGTTGTTAAAGAAAAACAACCCCACTGGAGTCAATTCTTTGGGAGCCAATTTTGGAAAACCTGGCCTGCATAATCCACAGCCTGGATAATATGCTTCTGAACTCCAGAATGTATTTTTCCAAGTGTTCAGTTTCTGTTTTCCTTGATGCTTTCCTTTACTCTAAAGGAAACTCAGACTGTTGTAAACAGTTTCTGCCTGGAACCAATCTCAAGTGACCCAGGTTTTTTCAGTCCTGTATCCTGTACATCAGAATCATAATGTGCCTCCAACCAAAAGTTTAAGAGTTGCAAGCTGCAGTTCACCGCAGGAGCTCAAGACCAGTCGCTTCATGTGTATGGTGACAAGCATGTCAGCTAAGATGAGGACAGCCTTCTGGGTCGGGAGCTTCCTTGCTAGAGATGGACTATTGTTGCATGCATCCCCATCTCTAGGGATCAGCCAACGCCAAGTCCAGATTCATGGACAGATAATTATTATCATAGGAAGGTTACTTCAAAGAAAGAGTAGAATTCTGTGGCCGTGAGATCACGGTAGATCTGAGTGCAACTTTTGCAGCATTTCATTAGTTTTTCCCTGCAACAGTCCAGGAAGTGGCATGCATGAGGCTTTCTGGCTCACAGATTTGTTGTGCTTCTGGCTGAAAAAAAAAAAAAATTGAAATCTTAAGAAATATGTTTATGGTGCCTGTATCTTAAGAAGCTTTACTTGATCTTGGCAGGGCAAGCGGCTGTTTGAACAATTGAAAACATCTTTTTAAACTGTTTCCAGAAAGCATTTGCAAACACCCTGAAGTAAGGTTACATACTTACAATTCAGCTCTAAGCCTCAATTAAGGCTGTTGTAGTACGGCATTTGCTGCCTCTTAATAGCCTGACACCATAATAATATTATGCAGTATCCCGAGATAATGAGAAGAATGCCTAACATCTGCTTATACTCAGAGAACAAAGGAGAATGCAAGGATGGGTCCTGCACACTTGCAAAGCACCGCCTTTGCTTGTTAGAGATGCAGGGTGGCTTTTCCCATGGAATGTTTCTCTGCCATCCAGAGGCAATGGCAAAATGTTCTGGAAGAGGTTGGAGAAAGCTTACCACTGATAGGCTACTCAGGCTGGGGGCTCAGCAAAACTGACCTCATTAAGGAAAACATTTTCAGGCTACTCTGGAATAGTTAAAGATAGTATTTTAAATTACCATTTCTTTTTTTGTGGCAAGAACATTTAAGATTTAGTGTTATTATCTCTAATCACCATGCTGTACATTAGGTCCCCAGAACTTATTAATCTTATAACTGAAGTTTGTACCCTTTGACCAGTATTTGCTCATTTCCCCCATTCTTGGCCCCCCCGCCCCCCGCCTCCATGCCCAGTCCCTCCCTGGTAATCACTGTTCTACGCTGTTTCTCTGAGTTTGGCTTTTTTAGATTCTAGCGATTCTGCATCCAAATAGGCAAAGAAGTCAAACTCTTTGCAGATGACACGTTACTCTGTGTGGAAAACCAAAAGGCTGCATGCCAAAATTGTTAGATCTCCTACAGGATTTCAGCAAAGTGGTGGGATATAAAATCAATGCACAGAAATCAGGTGCATTTGTATACACAAACAATGATACAGAAGAAGGAGAAATTAAGGAATTGATCCCATTTACAATTGTACCAAAACCCATAAGAAACATAGGAATAAACCTAACCGAAGAGATAAAAGATCTGTACTCTGACAACTATAGATTTATGCAAGAAATTGAGGAAGACACAAAGAACTGGAAAAACATCCCATGCTCATGGGTTGGAAGAAAAAATATTGTTAAAATGTCTGTCATACCTAGAGCAATCTACACATTCAGGGCAATCCCCATCAAAAGACCATCAACATTTTTCACAGAGCTGGAACAAATAATCCTGAAGTTTGTAAGGAACTGGAAAAGACCCCAAATAGCCAGAGGAATGTTGAAAAAGAAAGCCAAAGCTGGTGGCATCGCAATGCCAGGCTTCAAGCTATGTTACAAAGCTGTAATCATCAAGACAGTATGGTACTGGCACAAAAATGGACACATAGATCAGTGGAATAGAAAAGAGAACCCAGAAATGGACCCTCAGCTCTATGGTCATCTAATCTTTGACAAAGCAGGAAGGAATAGCCAATGGGAAAAAAGTCTCTTCAACAAATGGTAATGGGAATACTAGACAGTCACATGCAGAGGAAGGAAACTGGGCCATTTCCTTACACCTTACACAAAAATAGACTCAAAATGGATGAAAGACTTCAGTGTGAGACAGGAATCCATCAAAATCCTTGAGAACACAGGCAGCAACCTCTTCCACCTCAGCCACAGCAACTTCTTCCTAGTCACATTGCCAAAGGCAAGGGAAACAAGGGCAAAAGGAACCCTCTTACCCTCTCAGTGGGAATGAAAGCTGGTGCAGCTACTCTGGAAAACAGTATGGAGGTTCGTCAAAAAGTTAAAATTAGGGCTACCCTACAACCCAGCAGCTGTCCTACTAGGTATTTACCCAAGGGATAAAAATTTAGTGATCCAGGGGCGCCTGGGTGGCTCAGTGGTTTAAGCCTCTGCCTTCGGCTCAGGTCATGATCTCAGGATCCTGGGATCGAGCCCCACATAGGGCTCTCTCTGCTCAGCGGGGAGCCTGCTTCCCCCCTCTCTCTCTGCCTGCCTTCTGCCTACTTGTGATCTCTGTCTATCAAATAAATAAATAAAAATCTTTAAAAAAAATTTAGTGATCCAAAGGGGCACGGGTACCCCAGTGTTTATAGCAGACGTATCCATAATAGCCACGCTTTGGAAAGAACCCAGATGTCCAATGACAGATGAATGGATGAAGAAGATGTGGGGTGTGTGTGTGTGTGTGTGTGTGTGTGTGTGTGTATGCAAGGGAATAATACTCAGCCATCAAAGAAAAAAAAAACCTTACCATTTAGAACTATGTGGATGGGACTTATGCTAAGCAAGCTAAGTCAATCAGAGAAAGACAATTACTACATGATTTCACTCATATGTGGAATTTAAGAAACAAAACAGAGGAGCATAGGGGAAGGAGGGGAAAAATATAATACGATGAAATCAGAGAGGGAGACAAATCACAAGAGACTCCTAATTGTAGACGACAAACTAAGGGTTCCTGGGACTTGGGTTGGGGGGATGGAGTAACTGGATGATGGGCATTAAGGAGGGCACACGGCATAGTGAGCATTGGATATTATATGCAACTGATGAATCCCTGAACTCTACTTCTGAAACGAATAGTACATTATATGTTAATTGAATTTAAAGAAAATAAAATAATTTAAAAAATAAAGATAGCTATTCTGACAAGTATGAAATGATACCTCATTGTGGTTTTAATTCACATTACCCTGATGATCAGTGATGTCGAGGCGTTAGCTAATGTTATGGTGGTAATCATTTTGTAATATAAATTTTTCAAATCAGCATGTTGTATGCCTTAAACTTGCACAGTTGCATATGTCAATTATATCTCAATAAAGCTGGAAAAATGTAAATGATAAATAAGTTGTATTTTTAAATTATGTTGTTAAAATAACTGTAGCCAGTTTCCAGATGGCAGATAATATTCCAAAGATAGAGTCTTTCTGACTTGGATTTTTGCTCTACTCTTCTCTAATCCCTGGAAGTAAGTGATAGAGAATAATGTTTAATATGCCCTTCTGACACTTGTAGCAAGAGACCCACCTTCCCTTATGCTATGCTCTGCTTTCCTGGGGTTGTACTCTGTAGGGACAAGGATCGTCATGCTTAGTCTTCACTAAGTAGAAACTTGAGACATGATGAAAGGAAATAATTTGCAAATAGAAACATAGCAGGTAGGAGAAAGAAGAGCAAAGATGAAACCCAGGGTGTATGCTTCTTGGTCTGCAGGCAGTGCTGTGCTCTTATATGTTTAACAGAGCTAAAGGAGGAAAAAAAGACCATGATTAATTAACTGAAAGAGCGGAAACTAATGACGAGTGGGCATTCACTGGTTGACTTTGTAGTACTTTCTAGTCATCTTCTCTTTTCTAAAAGAACTCTGAATTTCCTGCCTTGTAATTTTTTGGGCCTTATATTGGTCTGGATACTCCTGGAAACAAGCATGACACAAAGATTTTGGTAAAAGTAATTTAATTTAGAAGAAATACTGGTGGGAGAGAGAAAGGGAAAGTCAATAAAAGGTGTGTTAGCCAACCACCATGGAAAATGGAGCTCAATACCCCTGGGAAACTCTGGGCTACTCTTTAGAACACACCTGAGTTTTTCCAACTGAGACCTGGGATACTTAGGTGCTTACTCCCTAAATCCATAGTCAAGGGCTGCTTCTTGGGGGCTTAACTCTGGAGGTTCTAGCTTGCTTGGCGCTTGGGCCGGATATGTTCTTGTGGTCAAGAAGAAAGAAGGAAGAAAGCCAACAAGCAGAAGGCAGCAGGTACTTGCAGTGAGCATCTCGGCGGAGTAGACTGAGGGCTGAGCGGAGGTGTATGAGCACCAGCAGTGACTACCGCAGGACTTGACTCATCCTCCATCTCAAGGGGGAGTCTCTGATGGTCTCAAAGCAGTTGGCACAGTCCGTCTGCTTGGACACTGTCACTGATTGGCTGTTTGGACACATAAGTCAAACAGTCTATGTTAGGCATGTGACGCAAATCCCAGACTTTAATTGGCTATTGCAATAGCTGACTCTCTCCATCAAATACGAAGAAGCAAGAAGCCCTGGAAATTGCTGGCAGCTTTCTTGGGAGCAAGGAGAAGAGCCATCTGAGCCTGAGGACTTGGTAGCTAAGACTGGAGAGAGAGAAATATGGTCCTGATCAAAAAAAGTGGGCCCTGCATTAAGGTTTATATAAAACTGAATCAATTGCCTGGGACTACTGAAAAAAAGCACTGAAAACTAGGTGGCTTGAAGTAATAGAAATTTATTATCTGACAGTTCTGGAGGTCAGAAGTCTGAAATCACAGTGTCAGCAGGGCCAAGTTCTGTCTGACTCCTCTAGGGAGACTCTTCCCTTGCTTCTTCTAGTTTCTGGTATTCTGACAATCCTTGGTGTCCCTTGGCTTGTGCATCCATTTTTGTGACTATCTTTTCCCTACCTGTGTTCACATCTTCCTTCTGTCCATGTCCATATTCTCCCTCAGTCCCTTTGAAGGACATCAGTCATACTGGATTTGGATCCATCCTAATGGCCTCATTTTAACTTGTTTACCTTCCTAAAGACCCTATTTCCAAGTAAGATCACATTCTGAGATAATAGATTCAGGACTTCAACATATCTTTTTTAGGGGAGACACAATTCAACCCAGAACAGAAACCAAACCTTTTTAATTTGATTAGAAACCACTAATGGTTTAGGGGCATTTGGGTTGAGATCTTCTCTTTCCTTTTATGACATCTTAATAATTTTTTACCTGTGGCTATGGATAAAACAAAACCAAGCACGTGGGGGCACTTAGGTCCATGAGTTATGTGGTTGGCCTAATCACAATGTGTGAGTAAGCACTAGGATTAGAATATGACCCCCTGAAGTGTTCAATATAAATTTCAAAAAGGGCCTTCATTCATCAATTCAGTGTGTATTTCCTAAAATCCCCTTCTCCTATATATGTCAGATACTGTTCTAGGTATTGGGAATAATGCTAAATAAAAAAGACGTGCTTCTCTGCCCTCATGGAGTTTATGCCCTAAATAGGGAAAACACATCATAATAAAAGTAATCTTTAAAATATAGGGTACATTAGTTAATACTATAGGGACAGGGAATATCACAAGGCCTGAAATTTTAGGTAAGACTGGGCAGAGAAGACCTCATTGGTAAGATGACATTTGCATAAAAACCCAAAGGAAGGGATGTAGTTACTCACATAGACGGATCCTAATGAGAACATGGTACCCATTCTAAGCCTAACTGGAAGCATAAATGGATTAAAAGCCAGAAACATTTACTTGTAGAGGAGGCTTTCCATGAGGGGATTATAGCTAGAAGCTTTTTGTTTAAGGAGAATTTGGGTTTTTTCCACCTGGTCCGTCTTGGACACCTGGAGAACTCTGTAAACTGTTGTGTCTGTAGGAAATTACTTGTGGCAAAAGTTGAGTCCAGCTCATAACCCATGATAAGCTGAATGTGCCTTTAAAAGCTGAGACAGTTCTTACCAGCCATTATGAGCATTCTCCCTGAATTCAGGGTTCAAGACCTAGAAAAAGAAAGAGGAGGACCAAATCTATTGTAATATCTCTTGTGGTTTATTATTTTTAACAGCAAAATATTAATTTTCTAAAATATTCAAATGTACAAGGTGGGGCTTGAAGGTCCAGGACTGATTCCACAAGCATCCTCTGAAAATCCATTGTATTTCTTCTAGTTGTAGTATATAAGGTCTTTTGGGTGGGTAACAGGTATTGAACATGCTTTAGACCTGGTTAAATACACTATTTATACAAATAAATAGTGCTCCAAAATTACATTGAAAAGGATGATTTGTCACTTTGCTAGTTGGTGTCATTTAGCACAACCCCAAATTAAGACAGCAGCCATCAGTTATATAAACAAAGCATTGACTCTGGTGCAGGTTGTAAACAGAATTTGGCTCTACTGAATTGTTTATTGCTTTTGGATAGTAGCTACATGAATAGTAGATGATTATGAGTTTCGTATATCTATGATGGCATTGATAATCAGTGTTTAGATACTTGGCTAGGAAACTTCAAAAGTGCCCCTTCCTGTAGGCAAAACCAAGTTATAGGAATTTATAAATGACATGGATTATTAAAGGTTCAAGTTACGATGCTAAAAGAGGCCCCAGAATTCGGAGGCATAAAGAGAGAAGTTGGCTTCTCTCTGATGTAAGTCTAGGGACAGGTGAGCAGTCCAGAGTAGACAGGTGGGTCTACTATCTGAGGTCACCCAGGACTAAGTTTCATCTGTCCTATGATTCTGCCATCATTAGGTTGTTGTCCTCATCTCCCTGCTGTGGCTGTCTCAGCACCACTGTTTGCTTTCCAGCCTTTAAGAATGGGAAGGAGCAAGTAGAGGCGAGGCAGCCTCATTTTAATGACACAACCTGGAAGTTGTACACATCTCTTCAGCTCACACCCAGAGCCGAGTGGCAAGAGAGGCTGGAAGCATCCCCAGCTATGTGGCCTTGTTTCTTGCCGAAACTCCTGGAGTTCAGTTACAAAGAACAAAGATTAGAATGGATATCAGGAGACTATTAGTTTAAGTAAGAGTGCTGTGGTTTCCCTCATGAGAAGGGATGAAATTTGGACTCTTAAGGGCTGATAAAACTTTGGGAGGCATTCATTTACTTACCAATCACCAGGTACTAAGGATATGATGTTTTTCTGATGGTCATGTGGTCTAGTTGGAAAGATAGGCAATCAAATAGAAAATAATAATATATGCAGATGTGCCATGGGGGAGCTATGAATACTGCACAGACACAGAGCTGAAGAACCCAATTTAGTCCAAGGACAGAAGGACCATGATGGTTCCCAGGAATGATCGATGCTGGACTGAGACTTCTGTGCAAGGTCCTGTTTGGTTGGAAAGGGAAATTGTTCCAAAGGTGGGAATGAGAGACATGGTGTAACCTTAATGAATCTTCCAAAGACAGAAGTCATTTACAAGGCTGCTGTTGCAAGAAACCTTAACCTGAAGCAGGAGCTAAAGGGAAAGCTATGTAGAATTTATCCAGAAAGGAAGAAGGATTACTGAGCCAGAAGGAGATTTTCTTGGCACCAGTCATGTAACAAAGTATAGAATCGTGATGAGCCCCAGATTCTGGGTCATCTGTAGTGTTTTGAAACATGGACCTGGTTATTGTTTGGCTGCAGGCACCAATAAATCAATCAAACTTTTCATCAAGAATTAGAATATTCCTATAATTCCCCATTAATCACGTCTTTTGGAAAGGTAGGAAGTAGTAGGAATCACATCTGTTTGGTTGTTTGGCACCAAAATATTAGCTCTCCTAGTGTTTATCTGGTGTTTCTTTATTAAAAAATGTTGTAAGTTTGAACTATGATGAAATATATTTTATGTGGAGAGTTGTTTTTGGGAATGGATAGCAAATTGTCCTGAAAAAAGAAGGGTGGGGGATATTGCAAGATAATGATTGGGTAGCAATGGGGGAGCTTACTTCACAGTCATTGCTAGTTTGGAAAAATGTCTCATTTTGTCCTACACTGGAACTGGTATTTCCTTTTCAATGTACAGATTTTATTAGGTTTTGCTTTAAATGCAGGTTCTGAGTTGCTGCATGCTTCTAATTTTACCTTTCTTAAGATTATTGATTTATATGCACCTATCGCCTGCTTATTATGTTGAAGTGTTGTTAGGTATTGCCAGGAGTTGTAGGCTCTTGGTGTTGCTAGGTGCTAAGCATTAGGGCCGTGACAGTGAAAAAGGCAGATTTAGTTCCTGCCAAAATAGAGCACAAGGGTGGAAATTGAGGCACACCACTCATCAGCTTACTTCTGAAATTCTGTGTGTCTTTGTCCTGTTATTCAACCTCTCTTCTATTAAATTCCTTAGCTATAGTGAGAATAAGCATAATGCTTTTTTCCCCCCTTTCACTCTTTATTTGTACCCTCTGGCAAAATTCTCCCATATCCAGTTCTTTCACTGTTGCTGAGACATGACTCATCTTTGACAAAACCAAGTATGGAATACATCTAAGACTGTTTTGAGAAGAATGATTCTGAAAGTATTTGCTAGAAGGAGGGATGTCTTCCCTACTATAGACCCTTCATGTTTTGTTTTTTTTTTAAATTTTTTAGTTTTTATAAACATATATTTTTATCCCCAGGGGTACAGGTCTGTGAATTGCCAGGTTTAGACCCTTCATATTTTTACTCACAAGATAGAAACTTAGGTACCCTTTGGAATACCATGACCAGCTGAGGCCATTTCCACTGTCTGCTACTTTTTAGAGACATGCTGAATGGAAGAATGGAATATAGGAAAGTATCTTCGCCCAGCATCTGATGGGAATCATGGAATGGAATGGGTCTCAACATTAATTGAGGTGTGTGCTAGGTGCTATATTACTTATATTACCTTGTTTAATATGAAGAACAAGTTAACAATGAAGATGAGTAGGTTGAGGTTGAGAGATGCTCAACAATAGAATGTAGAGGTTGGATCCAAACCAACCTATCTCAGACTCCCACGTCTGGGTTGCCTTCCATTAAGATGTTTTTTCCTTGAGCCAGTGAAATCCAGATACCTAGTGAGTCTGGTTGGGTTAGCCCTGCTCCTTTCAGGAATCCAGGTGAGTCTCAGCTGTTTGAAAGAGCAGATTCCTCCAAGGCTGGGGCAAAATGGGACAGATTTGAGCTGAGAAAGGAAGTTGGCTGGAATAGCGTGGCTCAAGCTGCTGTCTTACTGGCGAGAACAGACCGTTTTTGTTTAGCAAAATGATTGAAGTTCATCTCTTTTTCATTTGGGCCTTAGAGATACCAATAAAACATTATTATTTTTTTTTATTTCTGGGGTTTGGAAACTTGTTCCAAATTTATATCCAGTTCAGATCTGCAGAGAAGTCTGTGTGATCACCTTACACGCAGCAGAATCTGTCCTTTCCCTGTGCACTGCGCTCTGATGCTCTGACTGTGCGTCTCCAGAGGCGGGGACTGTAGCTCAGTGATTGTGGAATCCCCAGCGCCCAGCACCCTGTTTCTGGCATACCGCACAGCAAATGTCCATTGAAATGAACTGGTATCCCCATGTTTCTTGTCTGTAACTAAAGGAAGCAAATTTAAATTTGAATAGACAAATGTCAGTCATTTCCAACTCTGTTCCTGGGGAAAGAGTGGGCTTGATTGACTTTTAGTTTTATCTGCTCTTACCTGTAAGGTTGGTATTCTCTTTGTGCCATAACCCCACCTTCTTTAGGGGAAAGCCCTCTAACTGTGGCACACAAATTCTCTGTGCCACCCTTGGTATTTGACCAAAGAATTCAACAAGTGGGTAGAAACACTTATAACATGGCCATTTTATCTGTGACTATTAACTGCCAATTTTCCCAAGCAAATAAAGAAATTTGGAGAGAAATTGGGGAAGCCCATAGCATTCTGGAAATATATTAAGTTTGGAGAGCTGCTTGTAAAATGGCTAATTTTTCTCTAGCACAGGATGAACAGAAAGAAGCACGTGAATGAGGACAGCTGCTCTGTGGTCTGAGTGGCTCGATTTGCATTTTCACTGTTAGGGTCACTATGGCCTTTTTACTAATGTTGGTGATGCTCTAGTGGTTAGTTTCAATGATTTTCTTTATTGTGACTTGCAGATCAATCTCCTACGTGGTTGTTCCATTTAACCTGTATTCCCTAGGTTATTTCTTAAAGCAATTTATTGAACATTATCCTAAATTGACCTGCATTTACTATCCCTTGACCCAATTACTTAAGTGATCCACATCCATTTGATTTTGATTGTCTGCTCTCTTGCTCTTTGCTTTTTCTCTGATTTTACTCTCAGTTGCAAAGGAGATTATTTAGTTCTGGTGTCCTTCCCTTTCCAAACCACTTTGTGTTTGAGCAGTACAACTCATAAAGGCAGCTGTTGTAATTTGAAAAATCCCAGTTCTTCTATCTGAGTATGGTTTATTTCAACAATTCAATTTTACAAAGATTTATGGAGTGCCTCATTCGTGATAGGACTCAGCAAAGAACTATCTGCTTGCCCCCTTTCTCTTTTGGAGTGAATTTGCTAGGCAGAGGTCTCTGGTCTCTGAGCAGAGTGTCTTAGCTCTGGATCCTGTCAGATGGTTTTCCAACACCAGTTTCATCCTCTGGGTTCCTTTCAACACTCCTTTCCCAGTGCATAACAAACATCCAGCAGGTTAGTTGGCTGTAACCATTTGTGTGTTTGTAAATTTCTAATTCATAATCAAGCCCTGTTTCTTCAGGTGTTCTTCTGTTACAGTCCTTGGAATAGTTTCTACTCTTTGTCTAATAGCATTTGTATAATATGCTTGGTCTTGGTTTATATCTTGAATTATAGTAAAAAAAAAATTTAAGAAGTCCATATCAATATGATTTTCACTTTCTATCCTTAGGATTTTCTCTTTAAACTTCTGAACTCAAGGGAGATTCACCATCTTCCTTCATTTCTCCTAACCCTTGTAAACCAACACTTGTGTTTTTATTGGCCTGAAACTTGTTTAAGTAGAGCCAGTGGTAGGAATGGAAGAGGTTTTCTTTGTGAAACCTCATTATTTATACTGCATAAGTAAAGATATCTTTAAAGAGGGCTCCCTTTTGGTCTTTTCTGATTTCTACCCTGGTGTGAAAGTGACATTTTGCTAAGCTTCTTCATTACTTGCTAATACCCACGTCCATCTTGTGAGGTCAATGCTGTTGTTGCCAATTTGCTGCTTAAATCCCATGATGACCAATTCTCCACTAACCCACGGAGAGCCTGGTTGCAGGTGGAGTTCTCCTCGCCTGCAGCGCCCCACCCTATGGAGTCCCAGTCAGTACAAACAGGATTTAACCTGTTCTCTTGAGGAATAGAGAAGATCTTGTCTAAAGCCACTTAGTAGCTCAGTAGTTGAAAACCCAGAAATTCCAGATTTGGGGATATTTGCCCTGATCATTCATCCGTGCCATAGTTCAAGCCGCAGGTTATATTTTGAGTGACAGCAATTTGACTCAACCGTGACATTGAGCAGGAGATTGAATTACCAGAGTGTGGAGCTTACTGAGGGAAAGACAAAACAAAGTAGGAGAAATGGTAGCAATGGAGAGAGGCAGAATTTGGTAGCAGAATGGAAGGAAATGGAATTAGTCTGTTACTTGAAAGAGCTGGGACTGTGGGGATTATGTTAACTATCCCATCAAGTGTTTTTTCTCTAAGTTATGTACAATTCAGGTTTTTTGTGAAATACTTTCCTGTGTTTCAGCAAAAATAAGATCTTGCTTCTTAGCCAAAAAGAAAAAAAAAGGACATAATTAAAAAGAAATCTTTATGTCTTAAAATATGACCTTTAGTCTTAGAAATGCTTTTCTTCTCTTTTCCCTTCCTTTCTTTTCCTTTCCTTTTCTTGGATTTTTGTGGCAAATGAAAGAGAAGGGTTAGACTACCCTCATTTTATCTCTGCTTGTTTTCCTGGTAGTATCTGGATTCCCCTGGACTTTCTTATTGGTGTGAGGATGTGGCCATTTGTCAAATAACTGAAGGAAATATGACTTTTTTTTTTGTTTGCAGCTGTATTGTATTCCAAAAGGAAATGTGGTTCTATTACAAACTTGCTATATAAGCTTAAATATCTGGGCTCCAATACAGCTGTGTTCATAAAAGAGGAGGGGAGATGGCGTGTTTTGAACATCAGGTGCTAAATGTTCTTTTTATGGAATATGCTGTTTCTCTCCATTTGAGATCCAAAACTTTGCGTAAAAATATACTTCACTAAAAGATGGATTCCTCCCTCCAAGAATTAAAGAGGAATACCTAATGTAAATACTTACTCTGCTGTGAATAATTTCATCCTTGGCTGTAAAGAAGCTCTTGAAAAACATTCATTTGAAGGCTTTCAATTCATCTTGTGTGCAAAATACTGTGTTTTGAAACTTCCCAACCCTCATGTCTGGTTATATATTTGATGATCAGAGATCAATTTTCACTATTCATTCTGTCAGCTAAACACATTTCCCCCTCAATCTGTTTGTCTCAATAGAATGAGACTGGCTACTTTTGGCATTTGGCATTTGTGATAGTAGTTTGTATTTTTTTCCAGATGACTTTAGTGTATATGTCAGCACTATGTACACAGAACTCTTTTTTTTTAATATAGCAGAATTCAGTCTAGCCCTTTTATATAGAAGAAAATAAAGCCATATGGAAAGATTTCATTTTTCAAATGTACTTTTAGCAGACAGAAATTTTAAATTCAGCTTTTGTAAAAAGCAGGTTGAGTTTGTTTCATGTCATTCTCACTGTTGACTCTGAGTCTGAAGAGCATTGCACTGACTCTTGGCTTTGCATCATGCACAGTATCTCTTGCCCTTGTGTTTAGACAGATGTGAAGAGAAAGGGGGACTTGGGCAGATATTTTGGATAGCCAAAGTCAGATGTTCTTGGAAACAGATGCAATCTAGGTTTCAGAAGAGATTGTAAGTCCCCAAAGACCTTTATTGGTTCCACAGTGAGGCGTTGCGGGGGTGGAGGGGGTGGGGCAGTGGAGCTCAAGCCAGGCAAGGGCATCTGCAGCCCCTGATGGATAGACACTTACAGGCCAGCTAAAATGGAAACCACTTTTCCAAGATAGCTGGACTGCCTTCATTTGGAGGTCTTACTACTTTGTAGAATTTGAAGAAAACTCTCATGGAATCACGGAATAAAGATGTCAGCCAAGAAATATCCTGGAAGACATCTGCCCTATGTATGTAATAATCTTCTATTTGAAAAACAAAAGCATACGCAGTGTAGCTTGTAATCTGCACTTTGCTCGAGAAAGATAATGGTTGTGAATGGAAATATATCTGGGTCTCTTTAAAGTACTACGCCCCATACTCATCTATGAATGTATAATTGTTGATTGCAGTCAGCCATGGTCAGGTGGCATCTGTTCTCACTTCAGGAATAGGATGAAGCAGGTTGAAGCTTCTGAGGACATGTTGTCATAGATAGATGTTCTAAGAGGAAAAACAGATTCCATTGGGAAGGACCATAAAGGGGAGCATTAGGGCAGATTTTCCTTACCAGTGAGCTGTTCTGGCTATTTAAATAGGAAGGTGGCTTGGAAACTATGGAAAAAGCTAGATAAGCATATTCAGAAGTGTTTCTTAACAAAGTGATTGGCAGCAAGTATAGATTCATATGAAAGATTTAATAAAAATATGAATTGAAAGCAGCTGCAAAGTTATTAAAATCAAGTAAGGTGGGACAGTATATTCTTATTTTTAGCTATTTTATTCTTTTGGATCCTTTTTATTTGGTTATCTAATGGTTCATAAATAAGACTTTTGAGCTTTTTATTTTACTTTTGTAAATAAAATATAAATATTTTGATATGTCATAGTATGTCTCCCATTGGTAGTCTTAGTACCTAACATAGGAAATTTTAAATTTCAGGTTGCAAGTGATTTGTGAGTAGGAGAATATAATTTGTGGTTTATGACAAGTATTTTTTCTTAATGTTTTACTGAAATATGGTTTACATACAGAAAAGTACACACATGGTTTGATAAATTTTCATAAGTTGAACCCCCCACCCCCATAGCCAGCATCTAGATCCCTAGATCAAGAAGCACCAGCTACCTAGAAACTCTCCCAACCAGGATTCCTTCAAATCACTACCCCTTCAAAGGTATCCCATTGTCCTGACTTACAACAGCATGAATTACTTTAGGCTGTTTTGAACTCTATATAAGTAGGATTATACAGTATGAACTCTTTCGTGTCTAACATTGTGTGTGGGAGATTTGTCTATATTATTACAGACAATGGTAGTGCTCCATTGTGTGAATATACCAGCATTTATTTACCTGTTCTACTGTTGATGAGCCTTCGGTTAGTTTCTGATATTTGGCATTATGAACATTTCTTTTGTTCATATTACTTCTGTGACTATTCTAAACAAGTCTAATGGTGGACACATGTACTCATTTATCCCAAGTATATACCTACGAGTGAAGTTGTTGGGTCATTTGATATGGTATATTGCACTTTAGTGGATCCTTAACAAAGAATTTGCTGAAGTGGTTGTACCAGTTTAGGGCTGAATAGAATAGAAGAGAAATAGGATTGAATTGAATGGAATGGAGAAGAAAATGGAAGCCTGCATCACATAATTAGTGGCAATTATTGTTTTTCTGAACTTTCACTTTAATTATGTAGATATTTATGTTTGTACTAAATCTCAGTATGAAACATACCCACTTTTTTCATGAGTTTCCATAAAAGAAGTTTAAGAAGCATTTGTCTGATATTAAGGCTCAAGTCCAAACAATCCTATCGACTGTATTACTTTATGAGGAACAGAAATTGCCCTGGTGTACTAGAGTACTAGAGTACTAGGAAAGGCACTGTAGAGAATAGGGAAATCATAAGATCTTTTAGGATCATGATCAACTTTCAACAATAATAATATTTAGAAATATGGTGTGATAAGAGCTACACAGGGAAATGAAAGCATAAGGTTGAGTAATCATTTATGATTTTGAGACATTCAGAACAGCAATTTGGATAATTTCACATTATCACTTGTAGTCTTGGGTACTGAGAGTGCTGGTGGAGTGTGCCTCAAAATGCCTTTCCTCACACATGGTTCCAGCTTACCCAGTTCCTCAACCAGGGGAATCAACCACTCCTTAAGTCTAATGCAAAGGGCTAATTCCATCATAAAACACAAAATGTATAGCTCCCATACAAAACATATTTATCTGAGCTTCCTGATTAATCTCCCAACATGGCTAGGGCTCAATAAACAATCTAACAGGCATTATAAGAAAGTAACATAGTTGACTGCCTGAGACTGTGTCCTGGCTCTACTATTTATTACCTGTCCCTTCCTTCCTTCCTTCCTTCCTTCCTTCCTTCCTTCCTTCCTTTCCTTTCCTTTCCTTTCCTTTCCTTTCCTTTCCTTTCTTCTTTCCTTCCTCCTTCTTTCCTTCTTTCCCTTCTAATTTCCTTCTTCACGCCCTTCTCCTCCTTTGTTCCCCTCCCTCCCTGCCTCTCTCCCTCCCTAGCACGCTGCCTCCCTGCCTTCCTTCCTCTTCAAGTTCGGGTTGTCAGTATAGCATCTGTTGCATAGTGTGGTTTCATCTTTTAGGCTTAGGGTTCTATTAAAAGTGTGAATGTGATCATTCCCTTGCTTAATATCTTTCGGTGTTCCCGTTGTCATCACAGAAACTTCTTTATGTGCTTTACAAGACCCTCTGGCCCCACCTCACTTCTTCAGGTCTGTTGAGGGACGCTGCTCCTTCTTTTCAGCCATATTGAATTCCATTTGATTCTTTGAATATGCCAAACTCTTATTTTTAAGGACTTAACCTTGGGAAGTTCTCTTTTCCCTTTTTTTGCCTGGCTCATATTTCAGTGCTCCTCTTAGATGACTTTTTCTCCAGGCGGCTTTTCCAAAGTGTCAATTATTTGCCCTTACTTCTGTTGATTCTTGCTGTTTTCTATATGTGCTATATTGTATTTTTTTCCTCACTGGATGCAGCCTCTCTCAGAGCAAGGACAGTGTCTTTCTCATTCATCTTTGTATCTTTAAAACGATGTTCATTGAGTCAATCATAAACCCAGGTATTCTCTGAAAGGTAGAATTATAATTTTTATGTTCATCTTTCTACTTTTGTGACTGGTTTTTCTGTGGTGAACATACATTATCTGTCTTTTAAAATTGTGAACATTCTGAAATGAGCTAAATATCAAAAAATAAATTAAAAAATCAGATCACTGTAGGAAAAGGTAAAAGGGTGGCAACACTGTAAGCCTGATATCTGTGCCTAGTTTACAAGGTGATAGAATTAAGGGTCCTTGGTTGTTGCTCTCCCAAGTTATTAGGATTTAGGGTGTGGAGATTATAGGGTCCAGCCTATTAAAAGCAGGTGGAATTAGAGAGGAAATGAGTTATAGTTAAGGAGGGGGAGGATTATTTAGGGGAGACAGATGGGACCAGCTGTGTGTGAAAGTTTCTTGGAAAACTGGAAGAAAATAAAAAGCTTCCAAGTATAAGAAAAATAAGAGCCGTAGAACCAGGAAATAGAAGAAAATGCTAAAGGAATAAAAAGTACAAAGTTTAACAGAGAAAAGAGGGACAAAGGAAAGAAAAGAAGAAAGGAATAGGGCTCAGGAGGGGAAAAAATGTATCTGAAAGATATTTAGGGAATAGGTCGGGAAGGAACAGAAAGTTAGGTCCTGCCCAGTGCAAGACATCTGGGCTCCTGCTGGTAGTAGATCTGTTTCGCTCAGCCCTCCAGGTGCAGCTGTCAGAGCCACATGGTCCTGCAGGGATTTCTGAAAAGTCCCCTTCAGGTCACTCTTTTCTTTGAGAGGTTTTGTCTTCCAAACTTAAGTGCACTGGGCCTCTGGTGTGAGCCATTTATTTACATTTTGAAATGTGAGCATTCCATGTGAACTTTCCCTACCCTGCTGTATCTGTGTGCCTGGGACAAAAGACATGACTTAGCTGTCAGTACACTGAAGTATGCAGCCTGCCTGTAGGTCAGGTCACAAGCAAAGCTGTTTAAAAAGTATGGGGCTCCTCTCGGGAGACAGCTGTGTGTCCATGCAGCATTTGTCAGCTGTGCTAAAGATGGAATGGAGGACAGAAAGGAACATCCAGAAGAATACTATATAAATGGAGAGGCGCCATGAAATGTTTTAAACTGGTGTGAAGTCAGGTTTGAAGTGTTGAGGTCAGAGGGTAAATTCCCTTTCCTGTGGAGCCCAAGTCATTCTCTGGCAGAATTTTGGAGAGCTAGTTGTGGTAGGTACAAAATGGCTACCCTGAGACCCACTCACCATGAGTCTTCCAGCTAGTTTACCACAATGAAGCCTGTCAGAGGCCGGTGGTGAGCATATTTCCTTGGGCATAGGAGACGGTAGTAGTTGTACTGTATCATTTGTTCCTTATCTTGCCATAGATTCTACTTTTAATAAAGGATGGTTGGTCTTGAAAATGCATACTCTTGGCCACTGTCCAGGGAGTCTGCCCAACAAAATTGACCTTGAAGGTGAAAAGGCTAAGACAGGTGGTAAAATTGACTTCATTGTTCCTCGGGAAGAACTTAACTTTCATGAGATGATTATATTCAATATATGGAACAACATGGGGTGGGTAAAGCAAAATTTGCTTTCCCTTGTGGCCTTGAATTTATTTATGAGACTGTAGAGATTATTGTTGAGTTTGGTTGTTAAATTTGTAAACAATCATGGGAAGTAGAGTTAGGCAGAGCTAGGATGGCCGACTGGCTCCAGGGACCTCTCCTCTTCTGTCTTTGGCATGGGTTGCAGGCAACTTTCCACTTTTTGGTATTGCTGTCCCATTGGAATGATTATTTTATGATGCATTGTGGAAACGATTATGTTTGAAGATATGCTCATATGGAAAATATTGAGGCTCATTCATGTCTCTGTCTTCAGGAAACAGTTGTGATGTTGTGGATATGACACGGATTAGGAAGTGAGATAGTTCTAGTTTCAAATCTGGGCCTCTCACATACTTACTGGAAAACCTGGACGGTTTGTTTAACCTTAGGAGTTCAGTTTCCTTACCTGAAGGATGAGGATAATATTTAATCCATGCAATTGTTGTGAATTTTGAATAAGAAAATGTATTTATGTTAGGGTTCTTAGTTTGCAGACAGCAGAACTTGTTTTTACTGACGTAAGCAGAAAGATAGTCATTTATTAAGGGATATTAGCCCAAAGAATCACTGGAAATGCAGAAAAATGTCCTCCAAGCTGGGCTTCCAAGAATAACACTGCAAAACTGGCCTGCCAAGAGAGATGCTTCCACAGTGAATCCCAGAACCAGACTGCCTCTGCTCTGGTCAGAAATTGATCAATCATTCTGTCATTGCTGTTGTTGGTCCGGGAAGAGCCAAATGCTTCCATCTTTGCACTTAGCAGAAGAGCTGGCCTCATTCGAGTACCTTCCACATCTCCCTGTGCACGTCTAGTCTTAAAATGCTCTGCTTCGAAGGGTTATGGCCCTTTTTACAAAGGTTACTTCCATTTTGCCTTCGGATCTCTTGTTGCTACCTTGTTACTCAGAATGCCTTTCCTTCTGTTTTCTACCCATCAAAATCCTAGTGACATTAAAGGCATAAATATCGTTCTGTTCCATGTGTCACAGAATTAAGTCATCTCTCTCTCCTTCAAGTTTTTAAAATGATTTCTGATTATCCTCACTTCTCGGATACTGTTTGTTATTTTAAAATTTTATCATGTGATTTTAAAAATCTTCTCTCCTCAGCTAAACTGTTAATTGTCTTGATAGCAAAGATATATATACAATTTAGTCATCTCTGTAGTAGTGAGCACATGGCATATATTCAACAAATATTTGCTGGCAACAGACCCACCAGACTGTTAACATAGTTAGACCTGGCGCTATTAGGAACTATAGGGAATGCCTTGATGAGCCTCACAGTCCCCCTTTGGGACTGAAGGACTTAGTCTGCCAGCTGCTATACCTCAACTCGGGACAGTTCAGAAGGGGCCATCCCAGCTTCAGAGGTCTCTATGGGGTTGGTGGAGGTGTTTGTTGAGACTATGTCCCCAACCATCTTCTCCCTCTGTCCCATTTCTGAGCTATTTCTCTTCCTTAGGGGCTGATCTTGAGAGCACTCCTTCGTCTAACTTCCTACACACCACTCTCAGGCAGTATTTGTGGGAACTCGACTGCTGTAGAAACTGGGATAAGATGAAAGCAATAAACAATTTGGTTCTGAGCTGGGTTTCATGTGTTTGGAAAAAAAAAGAAGTGGTTCAGACTTTGGCAGGATTTTTTATGCCTACAAATTTGAAATCAGGGACAATTTCAATTGATAATCCTAAAAACATTAATAACTAAGGTGTGTCTTTTCATTCAGGTAGGATATCTGTCACTCTATTCAGAGTGATACATAAATCCACAAAAAGGTCAGTTTTTTTTTTTTTAAGATTATTTATTTATTTATTTGACAGACACCGCAAGTAGGCAGAGAGGCAGGCAGAGAAAGAGGCTCCTGGCTGAGCAGAGAGCCCGACGTGGGGCTCGATCCCAGGACCCTGGGATCATGACCTGAACCGAAAGGCAGAGGCTTTAACCCACTGAGCCACCCAGGCGCCCCCAAAAAGGTCAGTTTTAACATGTACATTTTATTTCTTCTTTGTAGAAATTTTGAAAAATTACTAATGGGTCCTGCTTGGTGGAAACTGAATATATCATAATGTTGATAAAAGACTTACTTA
Organism: Mustela nivalis; assembly: GCF_964662115.1. Classification (NCBI taxonomy): domain Eukaryota; kingdom Metazoa; phylum Chordata; class Mammalia; order Carnivora; family Mustelidae; genus Mustela; species Mustela nivalis. Next base: position 150,848,362 of record NC_139022.1, on the reverse strand, counting down.
TTCGAGTGTTCAAAATGAATTAAAAAAACAAATGAAGTAAAACAAACATAACAGCATAAATTTGTTTAAAAATTAATGGAACTTTCAACAATTCCTGTCAATTTGGTAGAAGCTATCTTTACTAACTTTATTGTTTTGCAGTGAGAATTATGTGTTTGGGAAGGTATTAACTGTTATAGCGCTTCTATTTACAGACAGGACTATGTTTTTATACTATGTAATTATACGCATGTGTAACATGGCTGTTACCCCGGGTTCAGAGTCATACAGCTAGAAGCAATCTTAGATTTTACCCAGTGAGTCTGTGTCTCTTAGCTCACATATAAGGTTTGTAAAGGAGATGGAAAAAAATGTGTCCAGAGTCAAGGTCAGTCTAATAACCAGGCCAAGTAGCTAATCCAGGATCTTCAGAGTCCATTCTGTGTGTGATAGTCCCTTTCTGCGTCTGTCTTTTGGGGATTATTTGGGTGAATTACCTCTTAGAGCTGAAGGATGATTTTTCTCGCTTGCATTTTTTTTTATGCTGTGCAAAAACAATTGGAGTTGGAGCATTCAGATCAGAGTGTCTGAATTCTATAAAGTAATAAAAACTCAAACAAGTTTAATTCACTCAAGAGATTGATTTATTTTTTGTCTCCATAATACCCAGCTGATGAACTGAGAGAAATATTTATATCTCAAGTTACTGTTGTACCTGTTAGGAGGACATGCTTGACATGAACAAATGCAAAGGAAATGGAGTTGGGGCAATATTCTTCTCTACCTTAAATGTAATTAAGTTTAATTCAAAGGCTGAGAAAGAAAAAAAAAGATACATTTTTTTTAAAGATTTTTTCTTTTTTTTTTCAGTGTTCCAAAATTCATTGTTTATTCACCACACCCAGTGTTCCGTGCAATACGTGCCCTCCATAATACCCACCACCAGGCTCACCCCAGCCCTCACTACCCCCTCCAAACCTCCCAGTTTGTTTCTCAGAAACACTGAGCACCGGTTGTGGTGAATAAACAATGATTTCCCTCAACTCACTTCTCCTTTCCATCTCCCAGGGTCCTCTGTGTTATTCTTTATGCTCCACAAGTAAGTGAAACCATATGATAATTGACTCTCTCTGTTTGACTAATAAGTCAAACAACATTACGCACTGAGCTTAATTAATCTCTTCTAGTCCCGTCCATGTTGATACAAAAGTTGAGTATTCATCCTTTCTGATGGAGGCATAATACTCCATAGTATATATGGACCCTATCCTCTTTATCCCTTCGTCTGTTGAAGGGCATCTTGGTTCTTTCCACAGTTTGGTGACCGTGGCCATTGCTGCTATGAACATTGGGGTACAGATGGCCCTTCTTTTCACTACATCTGTATCTTTGGGTCTGTGAATCGCCAGGTTTACACTGAGGGGAGAGGTGTTGGGAGAAGGAGGGTGGGGTTATAACATGATTATCTGTTTTATGTGCGTTGAGTTTGAGGAGATCTTTATAGATCTTGGATATCAGCCCTTTGTCTGTAGTGTCATTTGGGAATCTCTTCGATATCGGCCACAGCAACTTCTTTCAAGATATGTCTCCAAAGGCAAAGGAAACAAATACCCAGTAGTGCAATTACAGGGTCATAAGGTAGCTCTATTTTTAATTTCTTAAGGAATGTCCACACTGTTTTCCAAAGTGGCTGCACCAACTTGCATTCCCACCAACAGTGCAAGAGGGTTCCCCTTTCTTCACATCCTCTCCAGCACTACTTGTTTCCTGTCTTGTTGATTTTGACCATTCTAACTGGTGTAAGGTGGTGTCTCAATGTAGTTTTGATTTGAATCTCCCTGATTGTTAATGATGATGAACATTTTTTTAATGTGTCTGTTAGCCATTTGTATGTCTTCTTTGGAGAAGTGTCTGTTCATGTCTTCTGCCCATTTTTTAACATGATTATCTGTTTTAAATTTTTTATTTTTTATAAACATATATTTTTATCCCCAGGGGTACAGGTCTGTGAATCGCCAGGTTTACACTGAGGGGAGAGGTGTTGGGAGAAGGAGGGTGGGGTTATAACATGATTATCTGTTTTATGTGCGTTGAGTTTGAGGAGATCTTTATAGATCTTGGATATCAGCCCTTTGTCTGTAGTGTCATTTGGGAATCTCTTCGATATCGGCCACAGCAACTTCTTTCAAGATATGTCTCCAAAGGCAAAGGAAACAAAAGCAAAAATGAACTTTTGAGACTTTATCAAGATCAAAAGCTTCTGCACAGCAAAGGAAACAGTCAACAAAACAAAGAGGCAACCCACGGAATGGGCGAAAAAGATACATTTTTAAAGTGTAAAGATACATTTTTAAAGTGTCTTCTACTCTTTTCCCTGTCTTCTCCTCCCCCCATTAGCTTTTTGCATCAACCTGGCCTGCTCAGACCCATGAACCTATGGCTTGCTCCTCTCGCTTGAGGTTGAGAGTATAGAAAACATCAATTTGCTGTAGGCCCTCTGTGAGGCTATGTTTCTAGATTTGTTTAGAAATTGGGAATAGTTCAGGGGTGCCTGGGTGGCTCAATTGGTTAAGTGGCTGCTTTCAGCTCAGGTCATAATTTCAGGGTCCCGGGATCAATCTTCACATCGGGCTCCCTGCTTAGCAGAGAGCCTGCTTCTCTCTCTCCCTCTGCCTGCTGCCCTGCTTGCTTGTGCTATCTCTCTGTCAAATAAATAAATAAATAAATAAATAAATAAATAAATAAATAAATAAATAAAATCTTGGAATAGTTCAGTCTTCTAGTGGGAGAGCCTTGTGTTTGTCAGATTAATCTGGAACCAGAGACAGAGGAGTGGTAATTGGACCCCAAGTAAATGTGATTTAGCTTTTATTTTTCTAATTTGCTTCTCCATAGACAGCCCAGTGATCATATAAATATTTTGGCCATATTTGATCATCTTCATGAATTAAATCTACCAGCTACTGTTCTCTTACTTCTAAAAAGTTCAGGGCTATCCAGAGCTGTTTTCCTATAATCCATGTAACAAACAAAACTTGAAAATGCAAAAAGAAGTAATGACTATACATAGCCATTTTTTAAAAAGATTTTATTTATTTGACAGAGAAGGAGAAAGACAGAGATGGAACACAAGCAGGGGGAGTGGGAGAGGGAGAAGCAGGCTTACCACTGAGCCCCAATGTGGAGCTCAATCCCAGGACCCCGGGATCATGATCAGAACTGCAGATGCTTAATGACTGAGTCACCGAGGCACCCCTATACATAGCCATTCTAAGAATAAACTCAATATTTGCTTCCAACAACGTTTAAGATATCAATATCTAAATTCTTTTATTGGAGTTATAATACATTTTGGGTTGTTTTGTGGCTTTCTCTGACTTCCTCACCCTGAACAGATCTTGCTTATAAATTTTATGCATCAGATGTTGGAACCTTAGTTTCTAGACCCTGATCCTCTAGTGACAACTACCTTATTAAATACAATTAATTTCTTTAAGGTGAACCAAATGTCAGCATGAAACTCTGCAGTTGCAGCCTATCTTGGGAAGGACTCATTCCCTGGTTCTCATGTGATGATTTTGTAATTTTTTTTGTTTCCCAACAATCATTGATTATTGGTAGGTAGATCATCTCTGACATACCAGTGAGAGAGTATATGGGTCCAAGTAGATTCTCCTTCTGACAGTTTTCAAAGTTTTAACTTTTATTGGTAATACTCTGTTATATTCAGAGATTGGCATTGTGCATGGTGGGGTCTTGTATTTGTACTTGTCTCATTGTTACACAAATCACAGAGGCCAGATCTGTATTCTTACTACTAATACTACTACGATGGCCATTTATCGAATGATGACCAGGTACTAGTCATTGTGTAGATGTTTTGTATATACTTTTTAAGACATTTTTGAAAAGGATTTTATTTATCCATTTGAGACAAAGAGCTACAGAGAGAGAGTGAGAGATCATGCACATGAGCAGGGGTAGAGGCAGAGGGAGAAGGAGAAGGAGACTGCCCGCTGAGCCAGGAGCCCAATGGGAAGCTCCATCCCAGGATGCTGGGATTATGACCTGAGCCGAAGGGAGACACGTAACCATCTGAGCCACCTAGGCATCCCTGTATATGTTATATTTAATGTTTTCTGTAACAGTGCAAGTTAGGTATTATTATATCCATTTTATCTATGAAAAACCTGAGGCTAGGAGAAACGAAATAACTTATCCAGCCAGTTCTGGCTGGGTTCAAAGCTCTTAATTTTTTTTTTTCACTAGGAAAATAATATCTGTGTGATGTAGATAATTTGGAGATGGATTAATCTTCCCATTTTCCATATATTAGTTTAATGCAGAAATATTCTGCCTTCCTTTTATTTTTCCTAAATGCCATGAATTAATTCCCCTTGTCTTCAGAACCTATTATGGTAGTTGTAATACTTAAAGTCATAAGCCATCTATGGTAGTGGTAAAGTACGCCTGGGTTTGAATCCTGGCATCTCAGCCATTTACTAGACCTTTCACCCAGGTGAGTCACTCGGCCCAATGCCCAGGGAGCTCTGCAACCTAAACTGCACCTTAGTTTTCTCCTGCCTTATAGTTAGGGGGCTGGGCTTTCATACTCCCTTACCAGTCAACCATTGGCTAAAGACCTACAAGAAAGGATATAAAAGTCCAGACACTTTTCAGTGATCTGCACCTGTGACAAGGGGTGCTGTCTGTGTTAGCCCCTCTAATAACCTGGGAAGGTAGATCACAAAGACTGGCAAACCAATCCCAGGGTTCTGGCCAGAGCACAGGCAGGACCCAAAGCAGTGTGGGAATCATTTCTCTATTTGTCTAATGCACTGTGGGCATATTCTGTGCTGTAGGAATGTCTACCTGGCAGGACCACTCAGGATAGACCCCTTACTGTTCTGTTGTGGGGCTGGAGCTGTGATTCCTGCTCAGAATTCTCAAGGGCACCTGGGATCTTTTTCTCTTTTTCCTCCTTCTGCCTTGATAAGCAGAACAGTGCTCTGGGCCCTTGCTGCTCAGACATGGGGTGTGCAAAGAGGAGTAAGGCAAAGTCTCTGCCATTCCAGAACTCACTGTCTGGTGAAGGAGGCAACCATTTAACAGTTAGCTAAAATAGCTCTTAATGACACTGGGACTATGAAGAGGTGAAAACACAGGCTATGGGAACACAAGAGAACTCAAGTGGGGGCTTTAAGGCAAACTTTATGTCAGTGGTGGCATTTCAGCAAAGCCTTGAAGTTTAAATATCAGGAAGATTTTTAGATGGGAAACAAGAGGGTGTTATAGATTGAGAGAGTAGTGGGAGCAGATACTTTGAGAAATGAAGCTTATAGTTTGCTCAGGGTAATGATTGACTGGTCCACTGGCCATGGGGGTACTTTAGTAGGATAGGAGTAAAGGGAAGGGTCTTGATGTGGTGAAAGCTTTCACATGGGGCCAGTGCTGTCAGTGGTGACCAGGTTTTACAGCACGTGATGTTAGCACTGCAGTCTCGTTACAGGACATCAAAGGTGCGATTCAGTAAACTGTTCTCATAATGACTGCAACATAGGGGACTAGGATAGGTTCCAGGGAAAGTTTCTGTTGATTCCTATGAACAATGGAAATAACATCCCCAGGTGAACTGTAAGAACAGGAGTTATAAACCAGGTGATTGAAAACTGTTATACGCAAACAATGAATCATGGAACACTACACCAAAAACTAATGAAGTACTATATGGTGACTAACATAATGTAATAATAATAATAATGATAATAAAGAAAACTTAAAACCCTGAGCCCCTCATCCATATTGAGGATATGAAAGGGTTGAGCAGAAGAGTACTTTTGAAAGAGGATTTGTGGAGAGCATTTTGGGGGAGAGTGGGTTCCAACCCAAAGGATTCCCCAAAAGAGTTGTTCCCTGTTCTCTTTCAATAAAGAGAAAGTAGTGTCTAGGACACTGGTTGGAGTTGTGTGTCCCTCTGAGCTTAGGGAATACAGTGGACATGTCTGCCAACACTGGAAAGTCCAAAAAGCGACAGATGAACTAGCTGTTGGCTGTGAGCTGAGGAGTAAAGGAGAGAGTGCTATGCGTGGGACTGATGTGTACTTCCAGAGTTGTGGGGGCAGGTGATGGAGGTTGCAGCAAGAGATAACTGGTGCAGGGTCTTTTTTAAGTCATGTCTGAAAGGTCTCATGGCAGGGAACTCAGACCTCCGCAGACAAGCTGGAGGTGCAGCTGGGTTTTTCAGGGCAAAAGAAGGAGGAAGCCACCAGCTGGAATAGAAATGCATTGTGCAGGTGGCAGACGCCAGTAATGGAATATAGCCAAAAAATGCAGAATAGTGCTCACAGGAGATTCATCTTTAGACATTTGCCAGGTCCTGGAAGTGGCCATGCTGAAGTATCACAATCATATAGTTAAGTAAGAATGTATCCACCCTATGCCTTTACTTCTCCCACGACTTCCATTCAGAGGCATCAGAAAGTGCCTTTAACAAGCTGAGGGTGGAGGCATTAAGTACGGGGTTATGGAGAGGGAAGAAGTTGTCTTCAGCCCAGTTCCTCCTGTCCTTAGGCTTCTTGGGTAGGGGTGGCAGACAGGGAAAAAAGTTCTAACTTTAGAGCAAGACTGACGTTTACCTAGGATTAGGCATTTTATTTAATGGATTGGAATATTCATATTTCTTAAAGATTATCAGAGAAGTCCTGAGACTGCTCAGATTTTCACCCAAGAGTATCCACCAATTGAGCTCCACTGAGTTAGTCTTTTTATGGCTAAATTCCCATGAGTTGTGCTTGTTTAATGTAATGCTGACACTACTAGCTATTCTTAAAACTGTTTCCTTGGGAAAAACTCATCTAGTTCCTAGAAGGTAGAATACAGCACATCAACACTCCCCTATTTGTGCGTGTTGGATAATACAATAATGGTTAGAAGGATGCCAGCCAATGAATTAATGATTCTGACTTAAGAGCCAAATAAGTGACTTCCAGGCTCCTAGGATCACACTTCATCAGAGTGAAGTGAGACATGTCTTCAGTGGATCTGCTTGAATTAGTCCTGGCATCAGATATGAGGGATCTTGCCCCCAGGGTCCGGGCCTTCACCTTTCTTCCTCCAGGTGAATAACAGACCCTCCTCCATCAGTTCACTAGCTCCCACCATGCTCCTTAACAGGGCACTGATCCTGCTGGTTCCCAGTCTAAGGCGAGGAGACATTACTTTTTCCATAAGGTTCTGGTAGGCCTTCAGGACTTGAATAAAAGTCAACCCAGATGATAATGCTTAGGGAGTGACTACACTGTCTGAACTCTTCTAAGAATTACATGCTAAGCATGTAAAGAACCTTTGCATCCTATTCAATCCTGCTTAAGCATTTGGTAGAGCAAAGTTTTCTTTTAGGCTGAGATTAGCAAACTTCAACCCATGGGCCAAATCTGGCCCTCTGCCCGTTTTCCTGTAGTGTATGAACTAGTAATAGTTATTACATTTTTAAATGTTTGGGGATAAACATCAAAAGAAGAATAGCATTTTGTGACATGTGAAGTTATATGAAATGCACATTTAGAATCCATAAATAAAGTTTTATTGGAACACAGCCATAGGTATTTGTTTACGTATTGTTTGTGACTATGATGAAAGTTGAATCGATGCGAGAGAAACTGTATGGCAAAGCCTAAACTATTTACTACCTGGCCCTTTACAGAGAAATATTTGCCAATTCCTGATCTAAACTATTACACTACCCCCCATTTATAATTATATCTTGATCCAAGAAGGTTCTTTCTTCCATACGTTTCTTTCTTCTATGTGTTTCTTTCTTCCATATGTTCAGGTTGTAGCAATCATGGGGTTGCTGATTTAGAAAATAAATCTCTTGCTAGGAGATTTCAGTGTAAGATAGTAGGCACAGCACTCAACGAAAGTTAGGAAACCTGGGGTTTAGGCTGGGTTCTGTCATTAGCTTAGAGACTCTAGGCTGGTCATTTCACCTTTTTGGGTTTTGAGGAGTGAATGGTATCACAGATTTTCAGCCTGTGCTTTGAGGAGTACTGGTCAGTCTTTGGGTCCTTTCAGGATTAAATAGAGAGGGCACTCTTGGTACTCCACTACTTTGTCTTCAACCAGAGTCCCTGCGAGAGTATGGACTTTGCATACGATTTTGATGATAGAAAGGACTGGCTGCTAAGCATTTTTTGAAAAGCCATAGAATCAGATCATCCCCAAGGTTCCTTACTGTCCCATGAGATTAAGAGGAAGGAAGAGCTTTTGGGATATGATACTGCTCAGAGGTTTAAGCCATAGACAGGAGATGCTGACCTTCAAATTCTAAATCCAGCTTGTTGGCTTATTATATAATTGTCCACCTGTTTCAGTTTTCCCATCTGGATAACAGAAGCAGCACATTAACTGGGTTCTCTAAAGCACTTGGCAGTTATGGCAATATATGCCATTTGGAGAAGAAATGGTGGCCTGAGTTTATTCCAATTTTTGGCTCACTAAAAAACTCAGAAGTATGGATTCTAAGTATGGGATGCTGAAAGGTGAGGAGCCTTTATGTCTTTCATGTGAATCCTCAGGGTTGACAGAGTTTTAATGAGCAGTTCTTTAAAAACAATTAGAAATCAGTGTTGCTTTTTTATACTTAAGTGTAGACCATTATGGTTTTGATTGGTGAAGCTTATGAGAAAGCCTAAAAATGATGGAAATAATAAGCCACAGTTTCTTTTTACTCTCTAATGTGGACATGACTGGATATTTTTAGGTGCATTTTCTTTGTGTTGATAAACATTTTCTTTCAGTTATTATCTTAAGAAGGCAAGCTTAACTGAATTTGCAGTCTACATTCTCTGAGTTTTATGCCCAATGCAAATGACCATTCATCCACCCACTTGAAAAGATTAATGATTAAGGGCAGGCAAATTGTTTAAGGTACAGATTTGATTGTTTTTACTAAATAATGCTTAATAGTGGGTACATGGAGAAGATGGTGCTGATAACTTTTTCTGCATTTAGATTTTGGAAGTACAAGTGAGTGAAGAGAGGTAGAAGGTATATTCAAAGGCATGATAGAAGGGCCCATTAAATTTTATTTTAAATAGGCACACTCCGTTTTCTTTACCTTCCTTGCCTCCCTAACTTCCTCCCTCCCTCCGTCCCTCCCTGCCTGTCTCCTTTCTTTAGTTCTTTCCTTCCTTTCTTGAGTTTAAGCAGCAGCAGTTTATTTTCTCCCATTTGGGAAGGAGAGAAGTCTGAGATCAGGGAACCAGCATAGTCAGGTTCCTGTGAGAGCCCTCGTCCTGGCCTGCAGGTGGCTGCCTTCTCACTGTGTATTCACATGACAGAGCAAGAAAGCGAGAACTTTCTCTGGTATCTCTTTTGATACCTCTGGTATCCCATCATGGGAACTCTATCCTCATGACCTCATCTAACCCTAATTACCTCCCCACTCCAGATACCATCACAATGGATGTTAGGGCTTCAAGATATGAATTTGGATGTGTTTTGGTTGGGGGGAATATCCAGAATATTCAATACATAACAGAGGACAAAGATACCTTTCTAAAACTTAGATCTGAACTCATCACTCCTTACCTGTCTCCTGCTTACAGACCTCCTTGGCTTCCCACAGCCTATGTACAAATTATTGAATGTGGGTCCTTCACAAGTAGATTCTGCTCCCTGTGCTTGGCCTACACTAATCCTCCAACTCAGCCCATGCTCAGGTCCTATAGTCCACCATCCTCCAAGCTGTTCCTTTCTCACCTCCAAGCCTTTATACTTGCTGTTCCTTCTGTCTGGAACACACTTATTTCCTCTATGTTATCCTGAAAAATCCCTTAATTATCTTAGGCTAGTGTCCCAGAAGCACACCTTGAGGTAAGAATTCACATATGCACACTCAATTTATTCAGTAAAATTTATTGACCAACATACACCAAGTAGCTGCGGTGGAAATGGCAATGAATTAATTAGAGACTTGCTGTCAAGGGACCTGCTCTCTGGAGAGGAGTTCAGAGGCAGAGTGGATCCTTTCTGTTTAACTCTGATAGCCCCATCCTCTCTTGGTCCACAGACCATGGGTGACTTGAAGCATAGCTGGTGGGGAGGGCTCAGCTTGATGGAAACATTACATGCATGAAATGACTAATTCTCTCCCATATATCTCAGTTCTTCCCCACTTCCAGTTTGGACAGCATCGATTTATGTTTCAAATCATCTTCAGATAAGAGATTTAAAGAGGCTACATGGGCTTACAGTCTTCTCTGTTCAGCATGAGGTTTGGACCAATATCTGCAATGGGACATTTGGGAATAGAATTATGGAAGCTCTGAATCCAAATATTCCAAGTGTGATGTTATACCATCAGGGTTCCCAGAGAAATTCTGGGATCCCACTCCGTGTTCTACAGTTGAGACCAAATTGTTGGCTCGGCCCCTCTCCTGGATAATCACTTAATATCCCTTCTCAGGTTCCTGGAAGAGGAGAAGCACTGGCCTTTCTTCCTGCAGCGTGATTGTGGTAATTCACTGGGAGTTCACTCTTAACTGTTTTTCACTGGAAACCTCCATGAAAGTATATAGTCAAGATTGAGAAGACTTGGTGGAATGAAGTATCCCAAGATTTCTGGTCACATTGGGGTGGCTAGGGGGATGGAGGGTGTATTTCCGATCCTGGTTCAATCTCCTGAGTTGGGAACTTTGAAAGAACTTGGACTTCGGAGGGTTCAAATTTGTTAGTTCTTGGCCAGGCACAACTTTCCATTCCTAAGGAAGAGGTCTATAAAAAGGCCATTTGGACTTCAAAGAGATGATATTTTGATGCATTAAGTGTACATATGAATCAGAAACATGTGGATTAAATTTCCTGTTCAAACACGTGGCCTTGACAATTTCAGGGGAAAGTGTTTGGCAAAGTCTGCCTGGGATTTGGATAGAGACAGAGCTTTTTTTTACATTTCAGAAGTTTTATCTTCTTCTGTGTACCCCCCTGTGATGTTATTGACATAACCTTGATGTATATTCAGAGGGTGGCAGGGGAAAAATTGCCTCTTGATGAATACATATTGAGTTTACTAAAGAGGAGGAGGATCTGGACCTTTGTTAGAAGGGTCACTGCAGTTTACAAAAACCCCAAACCCAACCAAATAATTTTTTCCTGGAATAAAGGCATGGGAAAGCAAGACACCAATTACACTGGCGACAAGTGCTGTGGGACAGTTGGCTCTGTTTTAATGACTAGTGTCCTGCCCTCTCAGTCCAAGGCCCCTATCAGTATTGGTGTGACCTTTGCTAGGTGGCCATTACGGAACTCAGGGGGAAAACCAGCCCTTCTGAGCTTGGCTACCAAGCTACCAGTCTCTGTACAAACTTTGGTTCGTCTACAGTTTGCTGGCTCTAGCATGTATAGGATGTCTTCTTAAGTTCTTCTGGAACAGGCTGCCTGAGTGTAAGAGGGCTAGAAAATTCCGCTAAATTCAGCTCTCCAATGTGAATGGGTGATGACCTTCCATTCAAATACAAAAGGGTCCTCCATGTATCCTGGAGAAGAATATGGAGACCAAATCATTGCTTGATTGAAGGTTGGGCACAACCCTCTTTCTTTTTGTTCTATAATATATTTTTTTGCTGAATATAAATAATTCTTGCTAATTGTAGAAAATTTGTTAAAGCATAACTGTAAAAATGACTATAATCCAATAACTCAATCATCATTAACATGGACAATTTTCCATGCCTTTAAGTATTTCTCAGAAACATTACTTTTAACAGTTTTTAAATTCCACAGTACAGATGTTTCAGAGTGTATTTGACCAGTCTCCTATTGTTAGTATTTAGTTTGTTTTTAATTTTTTATTATAATTCAGAGATAAACATTCCTGAATATAAACTTCTGTTCTCATCTCTGATTATTTCCTTAAGGTAGACTTCTAGTAAGGAGATTGGTCACTTGGAATGAAGATTTTTATACATTATGCCAAGTAGGTTTCCAGGAAGTTTCCATTAATTTATTTTCCCCCACTTGCGGTGCATTTGAGAGTCTCATCCATTCTTTGATGCCATACCAGTGTTGGAGGGCGCCCTGTTTATTCATGCACAGACTCACAGATGGAGATATTTATGAATGCTTTGCATACTGAACCCTCCAGTGAGAATGGCAGTGACCATGGATGCTAACCACTGAGCCATGAAGGAGATGAGAGCCCTGCAGAGCATTTAGAAGGATCTTGTTGGCTTTAGAGTATATTGGCTCAAGTTTTCTTTTCTCCAGGCCACCAGGGCTCTAGTCATTCCTTCTTTTCTTTGAGTTGCTTTAAGACTCTGCATGGCTACTTCCTTGAGGGCTCCCCACAAGCTGGTTCTAGATTGAATACATGGGGTCGGGGTCCTTTTCCAAGACTGACTTTATCTTTCAGAGACACAGGGACCATAAACTTGAGCTTCCACCCCAACAGGGCTGAATGGGAGCTAGTGACCCAAACCCAGAATGTTCTTCTCCACATTGGCCAGGGAGGATTACCCACTCTTGACTATTAGTTCAGAGATGCCTAAATTATATTGTGCTATCAGTCCTTCCTGGCTCCAAAAGCCAGCAGGTTTTTACATTAAGGGTATAATGTGTCATAGAGAATGGTAGTCCTGTCTCCGGGACTTGGGGGGATGCCTTCTGGGTTCCATGATCCTGCTACCTCTGTCCGTATACCATTTAGACTCCCATTCTCCCATGGCTACTGTATGTTAGGAATGCAAATTAACATTAATTTTAGGTTAAGTAACACATATTTGGGGGAAGTAAGTTTTCTGTTAAGCAAGTCATTAATTAGCAAATTCCAAAGTCAAAGACAAAGATTTTTCAGTTATTTTGCTAGATTTTCTGGGACCAAAAACAAAACAAAACAAAACAAAACCCACTCTGTTCATTAATCAAGTACTTAGAGTAGACTCTGTGGAAATATTATGAAAACAATATTTTAAAAACATTTTAAAAACTAAAAATAAAAAGAAACCCTATGAAAGTTCCATTTACTTTAGGCCACATAGTGTTCTGACAGGCATAATTAATGATATAATTTCCTGAGTGTCCTTAGGACCTTTTTTTTTTTTTTAACATATAACACACACATATAACAAAAAACCAAACAGGTAATTAAAGTGCTTCCCATTTTTAACGAGTAAACCCTCAGAAACCTGTCAGGCAACATCCGGGCCCCACCTCCCACTCTTTATTAACTGACATGTCAAAGAAGAAAGCCATATCATTTTTATGTTCCCATGGCACAGAAACTAATTTTGGGTATTTTAGGCCAGGGAGATTTATAGATCAGCATCAGAAACTTCTCTTGGGTTCCTGAGAGAGTAGTAACATTCCAGGAATTGGATGGATTTAGTATCCTCCCTGTTTAAAATATGGGCTCCTGTCAAACCTATGGGTATCCCTGAGTAACCTTCTATTATAGACCAGCTGTTCCTTAAAAGAAGCCATGGAAAATGTCAGCACACTGTGGCGGGTCTCCCCTCCTTTGCTGGGTCACCTTGGGGAGGATTGGGTTGAGCGGCAATTCTGCGGGAGGGTTCTTAAGTTCTCAGGAGAATCTCATGCCAAATCCTGTTGATGGTGGCCTTTGAAATTGGGCATTTGGTGGAAAGAGAGAGAAAAGGTACCAGGGAATCAGCATTTTGGAGCAAATGCCAGGTCTTTCTTTAGATCAGCTTTCTTAGGGAGCCTCAGGAGGAAGGAAGTTGATGTTTCAGAATATAAATTAAAAAAATTATATAAGGCTTAAGTAGGGAATACATTTGTTTTGATTTTTGATGTTATGAATTTATTCATTTGTTGGCCAAGGAGAAATAAAGGTATAATTATCATTTGGCTGGATTACTTAGTTGATAGCCACAAAAGAAAGCTAATTTTAAAATTTTGTATCCATCTGCAACATTTCCTTCATTATTCTAATGGATATGATAACAAAATGTTTCTTCTGTAACCCTTAAGCTACACCTGGAGCTTCAAGAAATAGGCAATTTTGAAATCTTAAGAGGCTTGGTTCTCAATCCTTCCAAGCTGTGTGACCTTGGGTAAAATTTTAACACCTTTGGATCTGATTCCCTCAACTCAGAGCAAGGATAATCATACTCATTTTACGAGGTTCGTTTGAGAATTCAATGAGATAAAACAAGTACAGTTTTTAGTGGTATCTGACACATGGTAAGCCCTCAGCGAGTTGGAGCCCTTAGGACCGTCATCAGAGAAGCACCAGGAGAAATGGAAGTAGATGGAACACAGGAAGGCTGAAAGCAAGCACACAGAGGCTGCCACAATTTGTACTATAAGAAATATGATGGGAGTCTGATTACTTTTCAGCTAGCAAGCTCCATGAAAATAGGTATGTCTTGTTTTGCTCATCATTATACTTTCAGTGCCTAGGGTTTCATAGGGTCTGACTATGAATGAATGAATGAAAGAGTGAATGAATGAACACGTAGTCCCAGTTAAATTTTCCTTTTCTCCATGGAAATTTCCCTAATCCATTCTGATTTCTTTCTTTTCTGAATTTGACTGCCTGACCTGTATTTTTGTTTTTTTTTTTTTTTTTTTTTTGGAAACTAGTACATTCTCCCTTGTATGATTATTTGATGATTGTGTGTGTGTGTGGGGGGAGGCTATGAACAGAACTCTGCAAGTCAGGAGCTATGCCTTGTACTACTTCTGAGTCTTCTCCTGCCACCCCTCACCACTTCTGACACCTCAAACACACACATCCTTAGGCGCACATTAGTGACTAAATACATATATATTGAATTGAATTGAAATACTGCAGTGCCTTAGCAAAGAAGAATAAGAAAATGGAGTTCTAGATTTGTGAAAATTCACCATGTTGGAAAGTAATTATGTAAGAAAGCTTAAATTTTATATGCTTCCCTGATTATTTCCGGAGTCTTGGGGCTTGGCATGTTCCCACTTGTCTTCTTTTGCAGAATATCTCCCAGTCTAAGACCAGTCTAAGCAGGGTCATCCTGTGGTTAGTTTCTTTGTTGCCGTCCACGAAATTCATATTCTCAGAAAGTCCCCGCTTTAATGTCAGTTGACAACAGCTTATACATCTGTGCCAGCTGAGAAAATCCTGCTACTTTGCAACCATTGACTCTTTGAAGAGACAAGCTGGGGATAAATTCATTGGTTTCTCCAGGACTTTGGTTTCAAAGTTGAACAGGTATGAGGAATATGACTCCTATCTGGTCATATTTCATGGCCACCACAAGTGGCCGTTAAGAGATTTGGCTTAAGGCTGCAGCTGGGGCTAGTTGGGTGCCTGCCAAGAGCAGGGGCAAGATATATTTGCGTGGTGTATATGGATGTCGGGTTTTCATAGGTATAAAATTCATATATATTGTTTTGGGGATTGAAGGGAAGGGTGTGAATACTCTGTCCTCTCCCATCCCCCCTTCCCAGTGGTTTATAGATTGGTTCTCCTTTCTGCCTCCTTGGCTTCCAATAGAGTCCTAAAGATAATGAGTCCTCAGAAAAAGCTAGTACTCAATAGTGGTACCTTTGAGGAAGAAAATTATGTGTGTCATTCACAAGGCTATGGTATGTGTTATGCATGGGTTATTGAGCCTTGTTGATACACAGTTGTCACAAATAACCAAATACGTTCCTGCTTTTTCTCTGGAAGCTTCAAGTTCTATGTTCACCCATTCCCTCCCTCATCAGTCTTTAGTCTGGATATCTGTATTAAGGGAATGGCCTGTCAAAGATTTCCAACAATTACCCATCCCCTTCTTTTTTTTATTTATTTTTTTTAGATTTCATTTATTTATTTGAGAGAGAATGCATGAGAGAGCACAAGCAGTGGGGAGAGGCAAAAGGAGAGGGAGAAGCAGAACCTCTGTTCAGCAGGGTGTTCAATGCAGGTCTTAATCCCAGGAACTCAAGGTCATGAACTAAGCTGAAGGCAGATGCTTAACCCACTGAGCCACCCAGGCACCCCTCCCCCTTTCTTATTTAAAGCAGATTTTATAGAGAAAATATGATTTCAGAAATTGCTTGAATAAAGGGAAAGAGTGGTTTTTGTGACTCAAGTGCTTTATCCAATTCTGTTTTCCAATTCTTCAACATAAACTTTGTGTCTATCTTTAGAGCACTTGGCATAGTGTTTAGCTTTTTATATATTGAGTCCTCTTTGAATTATTAAAGTTTACATTGATTATAGTAACAAAGAATATCCTGTATTGCCTATACTTGTTAGAGGACAGAGGAAAGAGATTGTATGTGTGTGTGTGTGTGTGTGTGTGTGTGTGTATGTTTCTGCATACACACATACATATTTAGATTCTGAGAAAACTATATGGATCAAGAAACG
This sequence comes from Mustela nivalis, assembly GCF_964662115.1. Taxonomy (NCBI): domain Eukaryota; kingdom Metazoa; phylum Chordata; class Mammalia; order Carnivora; family Mustelidae; genus Mustela; species Mustela nivalis. The sequence continues at coordinate 150,832,026 of NC_139022.1, read as the reverse complement.
ATAACGTGGTGCATTGTGTACTTACCTCGTGCCAGCCCTGTACCGTGGCTTTGCAGGCATCATCTCATCTACTTTTCAGATTCTCATAATAGCCATGTGGCAGGTATTATTAAGACTCTTATCTTACAGATGAGGAACTTAATATTTCAAAAGAGGAAGTAATTTGTCTAAGGTCACACAGCTAGTAATTGGCAAAGTTGGGAATCAGACTTGGGTTTTTCTCACTAAAGTTCGAGCTTTCCTAATGGTAAGCTATCTTAAGCCCCTTGATAGATTAAAACATACATACACCCTGCCCCCCATCACCATCATCATCACTGTCATCACCAACTTTGAAGATTCAGGAACTTTCTCTGAGCTGTAGAGATGTTTCATGAGCAAAACCTCCTGGTATTGAAGGCCCAAATGAAGCATGTTTAGGGACTCAGAGGTTCAGATTTTATCAGTGGAACAGACTCATGAATACCACCAGCAGCTGGGCCAGTGTGCTGTTTCTTGATTGGGTGTGACTTACAAAGATGTTTGTAATTTCAAGAGCTGTGTGGTTTTTGGGAATTGCTCTTTTACCCATCTGCAGGAGCAGTCACATATCCATTTCCTGCATGTGGACAGTGGGAGTCCACGTAAACTTGGGCTTACTGGAGGCCTCCTTGTCTTTGCATCTCCCTCTTCTTGAAGCTGCCCTCTTTCCCTGTTGATAGAGTGGCTGTTTACTATTGAACTTCCTGTTGGCAAAATGCTTCCTCAGTGTTTTTGGAAGATGTCATCTGCTGTGGAGGGCTATTTGCCTGGAAGTGTTTTTGCTCTTTCTCATTGTCCTTTCAACTTTCCCCTGACAATAGCTACAGAGCATCTTGATGTGTTTTTGAATATTGAGTCCTTGGATCACTGACTGTCACTACCTTGGGCCCTAATCATCTTAGAAATGGACCTGGGATTTGGTTCTAATGTTCAGGCTGGAAACAGAAAATCAGCTTAAATATCTCAAAGAATAGCTCATCAAGTGATTAAAGAAACACTTTGCAAACTGAGATCAATATCCTAAGCTCAAGTCTCACTTAAAGTCAGACCACCAATATAATCAATTTGAGCAGGCATTATCCTGCTCCATCAAGGAGAATCAAGCCATGTTATCTACATGTGGGCTGCATACGTGATGCATAATAAGGGTTTAAGTGACTGGAATCTCAAAGAGAAGAGGAATCCCATGAATAGCTCATCAGTCACAGATGAAAATAAAATGTCGACTGGCGTAATGGAGTTGGTTACCTCCTGCTTCCAGGAAGCTGGGTAATTCAATTTGTCAACTTTAGGCATACACTAGGGACCCTAGAACTCATAAGGACCTATATTGAATTCTGATGTCTTTAGTTTCTCACTTTCCTTTTAGTGGCATGTACAACAGGATCCATTGGCCAAAAGGTAGGTGATGTTATAAGGAGGCTGCTTTGATCAGGCAAAATATAAACTCAGTGTTGAAGAAAATTGGTTAAGTTATGACCTGTCGTGGTCTTCCTTGTCTATTTCTACAACCCTAGCATACTGTGCTTACTACAAGGAAACCCTTGAGGTCTCTATATGACTGGAGTCACTGAAGAGTAACATCTGACCTCAGTGTTTACTTTTTAATACAGAATTCAAGAGTCATCTTGCTTCAAACTGAAAGATGTTTTCTTTAGTGTGTACCTAAATTCCTCATTAAGTCTTCCTTGATCATGGAAGAAGAAGTAGTAAATTTTCCTTGAATCCACCCATTCTCCCTTGTCTCTTCACAAACACATTATCCCATGATAGATAATGCTTACTTAGAATTTTCCCTCTACAGGATGTTGAGCTTGTATGGATATGTATTTTTTTATTACGTTACATTAGTCACCATACAGATATATACACATACATACATCATTAGTTTTTGATGTAGTGTTCCATGATTCATTGTTTGCATATAATACCTAATGCTCATTGCAATATGTGCCCTCCTTAATTCTCATCACTAGGCTAACCCATCCCCACATCCCCCTCTCCTCTAAAACCCTCAGATTGTTTCCCGGAGTCCATAGTCTGTCATGGTTCATCTCCCCCTCTGATGCCCGTCCCCCTTCATTTTTCCCTTCCTTCTCCTAATGGCCTCCATGCTATTCCTTATGTTCTACAAATAAGCGAAAGCATATGATAATTGTATTTCTCTGCTTGCCTTATTTCACTTAGCATAGTCTCCTCCAGTTCCATCCATGCTGTTGCAAATGTTGGGTATTCATCCTTTCTGATGGCTGAGTAATATTCCATTGTATATATGGACAAAATCTTTTTTTTTTATTATGTTCACCTAGCCACTGTATAGTACATAATTAGCCCTTGATGCAGTGTTCAGTGATTCATTAGTTAAGTATAACACCAAATACTCATCACAGCACATTCCCTACAAAAAGAAATAAAAGGCATCCAAATTGACAAAGAAGTCAAACTCTGTCTTTGCAGATGACATGATACTTTATTTGGAAAACTAAGAAGACTTCACCCACAAATTACTAGAACTCATACAGCAATTCATCGATGTGGCAGGATACAAAATCAATGCACAGAAATCAGTTGTTTTTTCTATATACTAACAATGTAACTGTAGAAAGAGGAATTAAGGAATCAATTCCATTCACAATAGCAACAAAACCGAAAGATACCTAGGAGTAAACCTAATTAAAGACCTATACCCTATGAAACAGAACGCTTATGAAAGAAATTGAGGAAGACACAAAAAGATGGAAAAATATTCCATGCTCATGGATTGGAAGAAAAACATTGCTAAAATGTCTATCCTCCCCAGAGCTATTTACACTTTCATTGCCACCCCTATTAAATACCATTGGCATTTTTCGAAGAGCTAGAATAAAAAATCCTAAAATTTGTATGGAACCAGAAAGACCCCGAATCACCAAGGGAGGGATGAAAAAGAAAATCAAAGCTGGGGACATCATATTGCCTGGCTTCAAGCTCTATTATAAAGCTGTAATCATCAATATAGTATGGTACTGGCACAAAAACAGACACATAGACCAATGGAACAGAATAGAGAACCCAAATATGGACCCTCAACTCTATGGTCGTCTAATCTTTGTATGGATACTTTTTAGAGATGTTTATAAGATACTGAAATACAAAAATGAGGCAACATCACTTGATTTGGAACCTGGACATAAGAACTTTTAGGGGCAGACACTAATGACTACATGGCCATGGCCTGACTTTTCCATCAAAAACCAAAGTTCAGGAGAGCAGGATAGGTTTTAGGCATGACCAAATCATTTGAGAAGACCTACTTTTTGTGAGTGACCTAATTAGCATTCTAGAGCCTGCATAGCTACAAGCAGTGGTCCAAAGAGTGTAGGTCTGAGTGCTTACAGTGAGCAGGGTTATTTAAGAACTTTCTTAGGGCCCTGGGGCACTATTGAATATCCATAGCCAGTTCCAGGTTGGGAGCAGGGGCAGTGTACAGTTACAGAAGGAGTGAGCGCTGACATTTTTTGTGCCTGGCCTGACATCCAAGCAAGCTGCCTGGGTAAACAACATCTAAATTTTACGGCTTTGAACATATGGCATTCCACACATATTGGGCATTTGAACTGACTGGTAATTTCGAATAAGCACAATTTCTTGTTGTGTTCACTAGAATTTCTCTGTCATATGTTTTAGATTTTCAGAGCAGTGAACCAGGAGGCCTGGAGCTTCCAGTATTAAGGAACTAAGTCTGAACAATGCCAAAGAGTACAATCTTAGAATATGAAATGATCTTTGTGACACTGATAATGCCTATCACTTTAGAAGGCAAAAGACTTACTGGGGGACTTTTTTTCCAAAGCAGAGTGGATGCTATCCTCCTCTTCCCGGATTTGACAGTGGTTCATTTCTTATCTTTCGGTGGCAAGATTTTGAATCCTGTCCTAGAAAAATCTGTCTTCCTATTATCTTGTCCCTACTCTCATGGCTCCTATTCCTAATTAAAAGAAAGAAAGAAAGAAAGAAAAGAAAGGCAGAAATCCATTCTAGGTTAACATAACGGGACCTCTGCCTGTTTGGTTTCAGAATTGGCATTAATCAAATTTGAAGGTGAATCCAAAGGTCTGGAGACCAGGTAAATGGAAAAGTGGAGGACTTAGAATTTTCCCACAGGAGGTGAAGTGAATGATGAGCTTAAACAGCTCCCAGAGGCACTGTAGGTTGAGCTTCGGACAAACGATTCTACTAGCTTTTGTCTTCCACAAAACATACCCCACACTTGTCTTATTGGGAAACTTTTTCCTACATCCCCTTTCTTCATACAACTTAAGTTTACCTGGCTATTCCAGTTCCCTGTCTCGGTTCAAGGAGCACTTCTATAGTCCATATAGTTTAGAATTTATACCATCCCTGCATTGTGTTATCCATGTTCTTCCTCTTCTCCAGTGCTAGTCGTCTGTTGTGAGGAAAGCACCGTGCCTCCCTCTACTTTTAAACCCACAGGATCTAGCACACAGCTGAGCACATGATCAGTGCACAGTAAATATTTATGGATTAATTCAGTCTTTATATTACGTAGGGAGGAGATTCTGGTACTTACATGGCCTCCGTTTTCTCATCAATAGGATAAGGGTAATAGATGAGAGCTAGTCCTTTTCAAACTTTTTAACAGTGGAACTTTTCCTTTTTTCTCCTGTGTGAAGTTTTTTATTCAAAGTATCAGTAGGCATGTGTATATTAAAAAGTTCTATTTTAAAGGCTACATTTGTCGTGGTTACTTATTATAATTAATTGGCATGTACAGAGAGACTTTCTTTTTAAACACAAATCAGAATTTATAGTAGCAGCTGGTGTTGTGTTTTGTGTAGGTTATACAATATTGAGAAACCCTGATTCACACAGAGGATATGTGCAGATAGGAGCCGTTTTCTTTTTTAAACAGAGCACTATATCATTTCAGGGAACCCACCAGTTAAAACTACCCAGAATATTAAAAGAATGGGAAGACATTAAAAAAAAAAAGATTGTATTTATTTGAGGGTAGGGGCAGAGGAAGAGGGAGAAGCAGGCAGCCCACTGAGCAGGGAGCCTGCTGTGGGTCTCTATACTGGGCTCTAGGACCATGACCTGGGACAAAGGCAGACAGTAAACTGACGGAACCACCCAGGTGGCCCATGGGAAGAGATTTTTTTTTTTTAATTTTATTTATTTGACAGGGAGACATCACAAGTAGGCAGAGAGGCAGACAGAGAGAGAGAGAGAGGAGGAAGCAGGCTCCCCGCTGAGCAGAGAGCCCGATACGGGACTCGACCCCAGGACCCTGAGATCATGACCTGAGCCGAAGGCAGTGGCTTAACCCACTGAGCCACCCAGGCGCCCGGGAAGAGATTTTTTTTTTTTTTTTTTAAAGATTTTATTTATTTATTTGTCAGAGAAAGAGCGAGCGAGAGCAAGCACAGGCAGACAGAGTGGAAGGCAGAGTCAGAGGGAGAAGCAGGCTCCCCACAGAGCAAGGAGCCCGATGTGGGACTCGATCCCAGGACGCTGGGATCATGACCCGAGCCGAAGGCAGCTGCCCAACCCACTGAGCCACCCAGGCGCCCGGGAAGAGATTTTTGATTGAAGTTTTAATCAGTAATAACATCTAACACCTGACTATTTATTATCTCATAAAAGTCAAAAGCAGAAACACCATACTTTATGAATGTGAAAACTCGAAGATGTGATTGAGACATCGTTGTGTTAACACAATTGACAATGATTCTACAATACATATGCTTAGGATGTGCAAATTAATGAATGTTAGTTTTGTTAAAATATATGCTTAAGCAGAAGGTAATTGGAAACTCATGGAATAGTACCATTAAGAATTGTAAATTTTATTTAATGTAAATTTAACCTAAAAAAAAAACCCCAATAAACTAGTATTGAACTTTGGTTTGAGATATGCACACTGAAATGTCTAGGAATGAAATGTTTTGATGTCTGCAGCTTACATGTACAAATGTATATTTCAGACAAACTTCCTGGTGATGTTAATGCTACTGGTTCGAGGGAACACACTTTGAGAACCACTGACTTAAACAATAGGAAATTTATTGTCACAGTCAATAAGAAATCTAGAACAATGGTTCTCAAACTTGGGTGTTCAATATAACCAACTGGGAATATTTTTTAAAATCCTGATTATCTTATCTTACCACTTACCAGTTAGATCAGATCCTCTAGGTGTAAGATACAGGCATCAATATTTTCAAGAATAGATGTTTACAATGCGCTAACAAAATCTATAGGAAGGTCATTGGTCTTCAGGAAGCTGAGGTTGCAGTTTTGGCTACTTCATTAGTCCAACAGTGTCATCATGGGCTATGTATTTATCTTTCTTTTCTACCTTCCAGTAGGTGTTGAGCCTTGTTGACTATTCCCTTTACTGTTGCAAAATGCTTGCCCCTATTCAGACCTCACCTCCTCTTGAAACACTGCCCAAAGCTCAGGAAAGGAGAAGAAATCACCTACCTTCCTTTTGGGTTTTTAAACCTGAAGAAAACCTTCCTAGAAACCTTCCAGAAGATGCCTTCTCATATCTCTGACCTGAATTAAACCACATGACCAACCCTAAGCCAGTCACTAATGACAGAATGAAATAATTGTATTGACTTAGACCAGTGGTTCTCAACCACTGGTGGCATTAGAATCACCTGGAGACTTTAAAAACTATTGGATGCTGGGACCCATGTTTGACTGATTAAATCATGGTCTTAGGGTGGGGCGCAGTCAATAGAATTTTTTTTTAATTTTATTTAATTTTTTTTCAGTGTTCCAAAATTCATTGTTTATGCACCACATCCAGTGCTCCTTGCAACAGGTGCCCTTCTTAATACCCATTACCAAGCTCACCCAAACCCCAATCCCCTCCCCTCCAAAATCCTCAGTTTGTTTCTCAGAGTCCACAGTCTCTCATGGTTTGTCTCCCCCTCCGATTCCCCCAACCCACTTCTTCTCTCCATCTCCCAGTGTCCTCCATGTTATTCCTCATGCTCCACAAGTAAGTGAAACCATATGATAATTGACTCTCTCTGCTTTACTTATTTCACTCAGCATAATCTCCTTCATGTTGATACAAAAAAAGTTGGGTATTCATCCTTTCTGATGGAGGCAAAATACTCCATTGTATATATGGACCATATCTTCTTTATCCATTCGTCTGTTGAAGGGCATCTTGGTTCTTTCCACAGTTTGGTGACTGTGGCCATTGCTGCTATAAACATTGGGGACAGATGGCCCTTCTTTTCACTACATCTGTATCTTTGGGGTAAATACACAGTAGTGCAATTGCAGGGTCATAAGGTTGCTCTATTTTTAATTTTGTAAGGAATCTCCACACTGCTTTCCAAAGTGGCTGCACCAACTTGCATTCCCACCAGCAGTGTAAGAGGGTTCCCTTTTCTTCACATCCTCTCTAACACTTGTTGTTTCCTGTCTTGCTAATTTGGACCATTCTAACTGGTGTAAGGTGGTATCTCAATGTGGTTTTGATTTGAATCTCCCTGATGGCTAATGATGATGAATATTTTTTTATGTGTCTCTTAGCCATTTATATGTCTTCTTTGGAGAAGTATCTGTTCCTATCTTCTGCCCATTTTTTGACGTGCTTATCTGTTCTGTGTGTGTTGAGTTTGAGAGTTCTTTATAGATCTTAGATATCAGCCCTTTGTCTGTAGTGTCATTGGTGAATATCTTCTCCAATTCCGTGGGTTGTCTCTTTGTTTTGTTGACTGTTTCCTTTGCTTTGCAGAAGCTTTTGATCTTGATGAAGTCCCAAAAGTTCATTTTCACTTTTGTTTCCTTTGCCTTTGGGGACATGTCAAAGAAGTTGCTGTGGCAGATGTCAAAGAGGTTACTGCCTATGTTCTCCTCTAGGATTTTGATAGATTCATGTCTCATGCTGAGTCACTAGAATTTCTAAACCACTCCCCAGGTGTTTCCAATGTGCAGGCAGAGTTTAGAACAGTTAGTTTTGACCAGTCAAGTTTCACCCGCTTAGACTGTGAAGACAGCCACTTTTTAGGAAAACTGAGTGAAGTCAATCTTTTGTTTAGCGGGGGGGGGGGGGGGGGGGATAAGGGCTGTTGGATAAAGAGCTGTCACTCACAGGGCATCCCAATGCTTTATGGTTAATCATAATTACCCAGGCTTATACTCCCAGTGAGAGCTGGACTCTGCTCCACTTCTTTATAGCCTTAACAAGTTCTTATCTTAATGCCTTGCACAGAGTAGGTGTTTAGTACATTCTTATTTGTTATTAATTGCCTGGTCAGTCTGCTGAGGGATTCATTAATGGAGTGAAATTCCTTTGCTCAGACATTTAAACCTACCAGAAGGACTGCTTTCCCTCCCCTAATATCAGAGCCAGAGAGGACCTTGAAAGGTCCCGCTCTACTCCTTGATTAGTGTATCTGCCTCTTGACCCCACTATGGTTTTATGTGACAGGGAAATTCCACACACCCGGCATGAATGCTTGGCCTGACCGGAGCCATGCCAGGAGCTGCTGCTACGTTTATGTGTGCCTGCTTTTGTCTTCAGGGTGGTAAGGGCTAAAGTTTGTCGCTCAGAGCTGACTTAGGCAAGTCAGCACTGGGGCTCTTTTGTGTGACAAGTATATTTGGATGCATAACTGAGAAATTTTTCCTCCCTCTGCAGAGAACTTGGCATTTCCCTATCATGGTTAGAGAATAAGCATTTGAAGATTGACAAGGTGAAGAGATAGGGCATCAACTGTAAATTAAGGGAGTTGATGGGAAGGGGGGCTGTTTGTGACGTTAGAAGCACAAATCCTTTTTTATTCAGCAAAATCCTGTGCAGAGCTCCTCATTCACAACTCTTAAGAGAATGTTGAAGAAGAGATTGTTGCTCTGTGGAGGTTTAATTGGTGTATTAACATGTAAGTTGTTTCATTTGAGACAGAAAAGGAGGAGGTTTTCTAAGAGCAAGGTCTAATGATTTGGAATTTTTTATTTCAAGGTGGGAGGAGGGTGTTTGATAGTTAATTATTACTGTCCCTGTAATAAAGTCTGAAATAAAGACATTGTATTCTGTTACATAAGACCCCATTCTTAATGATTGTTGCTTCCTCTCATTTCTTTCCTTTCCGAACTCATAATTAGTCCAGCCACCCCCTATTAATTACTTGGTTCTTGGTAACCCGAGACACTACTGGTAGGCTTGGACAGACTCAACTTGAAGGGCTGGCTCGCATCTACCAAGTGACGGTATCAAATTCACTGCACAACAAGCAGAAAGTGGTCATTTCTTTCCTATCATTTGCTCTGACCTGAAAAATCCGTGCATCACTATCACCTTGTAGATGAAAGATTTTGCAGACCTTTCATTTCAGGGAGAATTTTCTAGGGATTCGGGGAGTGGGCTGTAAATACATTGCCGTCTGTTTGAAGCCAGTGCTAACTATTCAGAGAAGTAGGTGAAGCCAGGTTGGTTCACTTTGGGGGCCCACAGCTGGCAGTGGCCTGAATGGTATTGATTTCTTTTTTGTTTTCAATAACGTTCTTTGAGAGCTCCACAAAGCCAGCCGTACAGCTTTATGGGGCCAGAGTAGGAGCTAATGTTTTCTTTGCCAATTGCCTTTTCCTATAAATCTTAAAAAGACCCTTGCATGCTGTTTACAAAGATGCAGCATCTGAGCGCCAGATCAAGGATCAGATTCTTTTTCCGAAACTTCATTAAGTACAACTTTCATCCCTCTTCCATGAAGAATTATTGTAAAAAGTGAAAACTCTACCACATGCGGCTAAAGAAGGAAGCTGTGGAGAGTGTGTGCTCCTGGACCCGAGACAAGTGCCTTTAATTTGCCAAGCTGACTGTCGTCCAGGCTTCCAAAGAAAGGGTATAGCCCAGTTCCCAATCCTCATCATTTCTTTCCTAAGAATTCCTATTAAAGTGTAAAATGAGTATAAATATGTCTCAAATGTTAAAAACGAAGGAAACCTCGGTTTTTCTTCCCCCAGTAAATCTGCTGTTGCTGATTGGCTGAACCCAGGGTTTAAGGACAAGCTACGCACCAGAGAGTTTTCTAGATCCTGGCCACACCTGCTTGGTGAATGGGGTGACAAGGAGGGGAGAATCGTGTTATTACTGTTTCTTCTTGGGAGGCAGGAAGAAGAGAGCGTGACCGAATGACTCTTCCTTTTCCCACCAACAGCCTCCCTGCCTGGTTGTCTCATTCCTTACGGCTTGGGGAGGGATGTCATATACTAGTTCTCTGAGGATTTCTGAAACTCTGAGGGATTTGCAAGCATTCTGAACGTGGCTGTTCTCTGCTGCTGTTGAGTGTCCTCATGGGGAGGACAGGAGTAGTCAGAGGAGGTGAGCTGCACCAAGTGAAGCTGAAGCCTGGGGAGCCCTGATAGGGAGTAGGCTGGTGGGCATGGTCCAGGAGGGAGGCTGTACCCTGATTCTGGCACTCCATGATGCTGCAGGTGATGGATGGATGACTTATTCAACTTTCATCCTCCTCTCTCAGTCTGGAAAATAGGGATCACTCCATCAAACTACTCAGGGTTTCCAGCATGTATGACTATGTGGGCCTTTGCCAATAGGAAATGTTGACTGTGCTGACTGCGTGAGCCTGGCTTCCTAGGTAGGGGTGCTCACCGAAATGCCTCCATTCACAAAGTTTTCACCAGGCCCTTCTAAGCCTTTTGGTCTAAATCCTGAATGCCCTAACAAGACTTTTTGCAGGTTTGGCTAGTTTGTTAGCTCTTACGGCACTATGAACATGTAAAATGAAGGCAGTCATGTATTTGGAGCTTTTTTGCTTGTGAAGAAGTCCAGTGTATTCACTAGAAAAGAAATGGAAGAGATGTTTCACTTTTCAGAAACTTGGCCTTCTCCCTGGGTTTTTTTCCCCTTTGGGTGTCAATAGCATTCTGACTCTGTCAATCAAAAGGAATTATACAGCATACGAATTTGAAAAAATTTTTTTTATATATAATTTTTTATTTTTAATAAACATATATTTTTATCCCCAGGGGTACAGGTCTGTGAATCACCAGGTTTACACACTTCACAGCACTCACCAAAGCACATACCCTCCCCAATGTCCATAATCCCACCCCCTTCTCCCAAACCCCCTCCCCCCAGCAACCCTCAGTTTGTTTTGTGAGATTAAGAGTCACTTATGGTTTGTCTCCCTCCCAATCCCAAGGACAATCTTCATACATTTGCCTGTGGGTCAGATATTCTTATCTTTTGGCTGACTCCAGTAGTTGCCTTCTCTCCTAGAAATGTGCTACAGTCTTGTGTGATTCAGTTAGAAACAGGCTTTCAATCCATTTGAACATTTTCTTTAGTGGTCTTGAGTCATTGCAATTAAAACATGCATTTTCTGTGGAGTGCAGTTTCTGTGCAATGCAGTTTCTGTGAAGATGGGCTGCTTTCCTCCAGGAAAGGATTCTTGTTGTCCCTTTTCTCTCGACTTGGAGGGCAGAAGCCCCACCTTACCAAGGAACTCAAGAGCAGACATTAATGCAACCTTTTTAAAGTGCTTGGAGCAGGATGAATGTCCACCACATAGAAGGCTGAGCCCTGTGATTTCTCATTCCTGTACTTTCTATGTAACAAGGGACTTCCCTATCACTCCGGCTCCCACTGTATGTCTGGGCGTGCCCTCTTTTTATACTCAGTTTACTTCTAGCTGTGTGGTCTTTGCTGCCACTGCCATTTTTCCTCCAAGTCAGTTGGGGGAGTGGGATGGGGTTATAAGATAAGAAAATGTCATATCAGGGAGATCATATGATAGTTGTCTTTCTCCGCTTTACTTATTTCGCTAAGCATGAGGAAGTGGTGATGCAACATGGGGGCTTAAGTGGGTACGAGAAGAATAAATGAAAGTAGATGGGATTGGGAGGGAGACAAACCATAAGTGACTCTTAATCTCACAAAACAAACTGAGGGTTGCTGGGGGGAGGGGGTTTGGGAGAAGGGGGTGGGATTATGGACATTGGGGAGGGTGTGTGCTTTGGTGAGTGCTGTGAAGTGTGTAAACCTGGTGATTCACAGACCTGTACCCCTGGGGATAAAAATATATGTTTATTAAAAATAAAAAATTATATTAAAAAAAAAAAAGATAAGAAAATGTCCCATTCTATTCTCTTCCTGTCCCGTGTTCCTCTAAATAACAGGGTGTTCTGTAGGTGGCAGTTCCCAAGAAGTCAGAAGGTGGGAATAATGCTAATGGCAGAAATGTCCTGAGACACTTTAGTGTCTCTTATTTTATCCAGCCACTGTGTCCCTACTTACACTTTGTATATCAAGGGCTGAATTTTAGGGTGGTAATGCAAATTCCTCCCTGACTATCTACAAGGCTGGTCACTACCTTGGATGCTCAGTGTGGGTCTAATCCAAGTAAGTTCTCTCTTTGAGTCTCAAGACTTTTCTTCTGTCAGAGCAAAATCTCAGAGCCAGAGAATGATGGATCCTTGAATCATAGACCATAGAATCTTAGAAATTTTGTGATTCATAGACTTTATGATTGTATATCTCTAAAGTAGAATGTACTGAAAGTTCTCTAAGGTTTATGCAGTGGATTTAAATTTCTGCGGTATTCCACATACTATGCTATTAAGAGTAGTTACTGTTTTTCAATTTTACTGATGAAGGAGGCATCAGAAATGAATTAGTTATCAAGCCTGAACTGGACTTCTTAGTGCAGGGAGCACCCTGAGAGTCTCTCTGGTAAATTTTATAGAGAAGGAGCAGGGCTCTGAGGGCTTAAATGTACTGTTCAAGGTGGATACAGCCGGTTGTCAGGCGGAGCTAAGGTCACGTCCATGTGGCCTTGACTTTGCTCTTCCTTGCACCACCCTTTCTCCCTACAAGACAGTGAGGGCTCTATGCAACAATTCCCAGGTTGAGACAGATTTGATTCCAATTGAGGGAAATCCATTCTGTGTTTCACCAAAGCTTATGATATTAAAAAGAGCATAGAAATGTAAGTCTGTATTACTGTAAGATGCTAAGCAATATTGATACTTCTGAGGTGCTCTATGGAACACTTTTTGTTCATTATCATGGTCCGTAAGTCTAGCTGTATTTGAGGGGGCTGGTTGTTTTATGCCTTAAGAGTCGTGTAGTCCTTGTTAATCTAAGTAGAATGTACTGAGAGTTGGGGGCCCTTCTGGGCATAAAGTTGAAGACTATTTCCTCATTTTTTTTTTTTTCAGCTACAATGGCAGACAGTGCCCTTCCTTCTTTTCTTCCTTCCTCCCTTTTTTTCTTCTCTTCCTCTCTTTGCTTTCTTTTCCTCCTGCTTCTCCTTCTCTACATCTTGTATTTATATCCTCCTCTTCCTCTGCTTCTCCTTCTTTGATAAGGAGTGGTTAGAAGTGAATTGTCAGGATGAAGATGTAGCGTATATTTATGATTCAGTCAATGCTGATTGTCTTAAATCACTTCATTTGTTGGTACCGTAGACTAAACAAAACAAAACTGTAGAAAAAGAAAGTGTATAGCAAAGTCATAAATGGGTATTTACCTGTGATTGTGAAATCCTCAGTTCCTAATGGCATTCTTATGAAGGAAGTATGGTCTTGGATGACATGATCATAGGCTAGGTAAAGATTTGTATCTACTTTATTCCTGTATCCCCACCATTTGAAGATAGGATCTGGGACTCCTGAGGGTATATAAAGGAGCAGCAGAGTTATATAACATCCCTAAATTCCAAAAAACACAATCAAGCCAATCAAGGATGACATCTTCCCTGACTTTTCTTGGAGTCTAGACATGGTCTTATAGGAGTAATCTCAAATGGTGTAGGCCAGAGGGCAAAACTCCATTTGGATTTCTTTGCTAAGACTTCTCAAAACAGAATTAATTCTGAACAGGCTGCTGTAGGAAAAGGAGTTAATACTAATGAGTTGGAAGAGTGTAACTAAGCTTGTCGTGAAGGAAAACAAATATATTCCTAGAGATTAAAAGGCACTAATTTTCCCCATGAAAGGATGGATGGGACTCAATCCTCTTTTCAGCTAGGTTTATCACATAGAGGTGTATGCGTGTGTGTATGTGTTTGATCTTCTTTAGAAATTTTTTCTTCTTTTTTAAGCTAATTCAGACCGTATTTGATAATATGGAAATAGTTCCAACCAAGACGGTTTTCAACAATTAAGGGCCTTTTAAGTATTCCCCTGACACTACTGAGATTAAAGGTACCATGATCATCCTAGGCCATTTGGAAATTGTAGTGACCAATTGTGTAGTAAGTATTTCCTTGTGAATTTATGGTTCTCATCAGATTTTGGAGCATGCTGAGGTGAGGCTGAGGTGAGGGCCAGACTTGGAGCTTGATTGCTTCACTGCTCATGCGTAGCTTCCTTTCAACCCCCTTTTCAGGTCAGGAGCTCCAGAGTTTTTCAAAGGCCATTACACTACCCAATAGCATTCCTAAGAGTAGAAGGAAGACTGTTTGTTTAGCTGAATTAGGGGAAGTCTCCTGAGGCCAGTGAAGTTTTATTGAGCCATATCTGGAAGGACTAATAGAACTAAGAGGGTTTCTCTTTTTCTTCTTCTTCTTGTTTATTATTCCCTTTAAAAGATAATCTGCACTGAGATTTGAGCCAGCTGACAGCAGTTGAGAAGTAGGACATCACTCATAGAACAAAAAGAGAGGAGGAGCCTGTGGGAGGTCACATTTCAAAATATTGGGATAGAAAGACCCACAAAAGGGAGAATTACAAAAGGGAGAGTCTAAGAATTTCATAAAGTCAATTATAGGCTTTGGTGCTACTTGCTGAGTATATAATGTGTCAAATGGTAAGGGCTTACTGGGGAGTCTGAAGGGATTCCCAGCAAAAGGTAACAAAACTGGAAGCTATGCTACATGGAACGGTAAGGAGCAGATTGGGAAACATTAACAATGAGGGAAAGTTGGGTTGACACTAAGTGTAGCAGCGCCATGTCACATACTGAAAATATAGCATTATGGATAGATATCTGTGTGGGAGTATGTGTGTACACACCTGTTTGATTGTGCACAGATGCTACAGATAGAAACATTTTTAACCTAACACTTAATGCTTACTGTGTACCAAGCTCTGCGCTAGAGTCAGTGATTTGGATCTCACAAGACTTTTTGTCCTCTAAGTATTGCTGTGGTTTCTGTAAACAGGCTTGACCTGTGGATGCAGGATTACCCTTGTTTGCCCACAAGGGAATAAAAACAGAACAAAACAACACAAAAACTAGAAGGCATATAAGCCCATAGGATTACTATGGGAATCAAGGTAAGTACTATGGTCAACTTCATTTTATAGAACAAATAGGAGTTAAAGATTTTGCCTCAAGTCACACAATTAGAGAGTGGACTTGGTGGGATTTGAACCTGGACTGTGTGAGACTAGAACATGGCTGCTGAACCATGGTAGTACTCTCCCTCTCTAGAGGCACTTCTTAGTCCTTCTGTTCGTTATCATGCCTAAATGCACATAAAAGAATGTTCATGGGAATGGATAAATAATTTTGGAATGTTCCTGTGAGAGAACACTATGCAGCTGTTAAAAATAATATTCTCAAAGAATGTATATCAATACTTAATGTTAAGTGGAAAAAGCAGACAACAGTTCTGTGTTGTACTTTGATGCCAATTTGGTTTTTTAATGATTATAAAGGGAAAAAAGTGGAGACCATCTAACTGTGTATCAGTAGAATAAATACACTGGGACTTAGTCATACAATGGAATACCACATCTAGTTCAGAATAAAAGCGAACTAAAACATACGGCTCTCTGAAAAAAGCAAGGTACAAAAGGATGTACAATTTTACGCAAAATACTTACCTATACAAAAGAACATACATTGTTATGGAATGTGTATAAATATGTAGTAAAAATGTGAAAATATGCACAAGATCTCTACCCACTTCAGCTTGAGGATGGCACTTCCTAGGTTTCTGTTAGGAAGGAGAGAGAATTAGATGGGGGTTGAGTTTTAGCTTGAACCATTTTATTTTTATTTATTTATTATTTATTATTTTTGTAAAGGTTTTATTTATTTGACAGAGAACACAAGTAGGCAGAGAGGCAGGCAGAGAGAGAGAAAGGAGGAAGCAGGCTCCCTGCTGAGCAGAGAGCCCGATGCAGGGCTCTGATCCCAGGACCCTGGGATCATGACCTGAGCTGAATGCAGAGGCTTTAACCCACTGAGCTACCCAGGCACCCCACCATTTTATTTTTAAAGAAAAGAGAGGGAACTGAAGCAAATAAAGCAAAATGTTAGCATTTGTTAAGCACTCAGGGAGGATACAGGTTGTTTATACTACTTTCTGTATGTCTGAAGTATTTTGTAATTAAAAATTAATATGTATGTAAAATACACAAATATTATGGAAACGAGTAGGAGTTAGGCATCAAAATATAATCAGTGATTATTGTTGGAAGATTATGAACAGTTCTTATTTTCTCTTTAAGTTCTATATTTTCCAAGCTTTCTATAGTAAGCATGAGATGAGCAATAAAAACAGTAGATGGCTTTTTAGAAGGTGGCAATATTATAGGCAGAGTGCTGTATTAGAAGACAGACTCTTTCCTGTGTATTGGGTGACTCAGCTGCTCTGAGACATAGTTTCTTCATCTGCATGGTGGCAGTGGTGATGGTGGGCTTTAGAGTCTGTTAGCGATGGACATTCCCTACACGACTGATTTTTCTTGATAGCCTTGGTGTCTAGTTGGGCATGTGACTAACTCTTGCTAGTGGAATGGGAAGGGGCAGTTAGGAGTAAGCATACCTCCTCTGAGGTTTCTCTTCTCTCTCTGCTGGCTGGATGGTCTGGGATGTCTTAAAACCCTTTGTTGAGACAGTAGAGCCATAGTGTGAAAGTAGCCTAGAATCCATGTGTCACAGTTGGACAAAAGTGGCTTAGCCAGGGACACACACATTGGATTTTGTGAGAACAGTAAGAACTTATAGGGCTCTTTGTTATAGCAGATAGCCTACTCTGACCATTATAGGCCTCATCTCCAAGGTCCTTTCAAATTTAATATTCTGTAAGCGCAAAGAGTTCCTTCATTTCAAGTTGTGTCTCCATTTGTTTGACTCTTAATGAGATTTACTAGTATCAGGGACAAATTAATTTAAGCCATCAATTTGGATATGTCCAAAAGAAAGAAATTATATAATAATAAGTGACGTGAAAAAATAAAGAATAGCAGAAGGCAGCCAGGGAATCATCTAAAAGCAAGTAAATTTGGGATGTGAACAACTTGGACTGTTATGTTTATATAACCTGAGGACAAAGACCTATACATCTTTGATCTCTTTATAACCTCCTCTTTTTATATATCACAGGCACTTTATCAGTACTGTTGGATGAATGAATGAAGGAATGGATGGATGGGAAGATATCATTGAGTTCTTATGGTCACATACCTTGAGAAGTGCTATGGTCTGAACGTATGTTTCTTCAAAATTCATGTTGAAATCTTACCACCACCACCCCCAAACTGATAGTATTAGTAGGTGGGGCCTTTAGGAGGGGCTAAAGTCATGAGAGTAGAATTCTCATTAAGGGGATTAGTGCTTTTATGAAAGAGGCTCCAGAGAGACTCCAGCCTCTTCTATCATGTGAGGACAGAGTGAGGAAGTGCTGGCTAAATCAGGAAGCGAGCCCTCACCAAAACCCAAGGATGCCATGACCTTGATCTCAGACTTTCAGCCTCCAGAATGGTGAGAAGTAAATTTTGGTTGTTTATAAGCTACCAAGTCTGTGGTATTTGTTATCACAGCCTGAATGGACTAATAAAGACAGGAAGCCAGTGCTGCTCAATTTTTTTGGATTGTAATCAGCCCGCTCTCAGTTCTGGAATACATGGATGATGCCCTTCAGTTTGGTCCAGGGAGTAAGAACACCTGCTCTGGGCCTGGAGGAGTCAGGGAGGCTGGGTTAGTATCCTCTATGGCTCTGCCTCCTCCTCATTCCTTAGTTTTCTTAGGTTATAGAATAGAGACAAAAGTGCTATAAAACTCCTGGGGCCATTTTCGAGGATGAAAGGAGTTAACACAGGTGAAGCACTTAGCATAGACTTGACACAAAGTTGAGTAACTTGGAATTATGACATGAATTCACAGTAACCTGAAGTTAAATCAAGATGAGACTCCCCCCATCCGTAACCAGTTCTGCCCCAGACACACTATCTGAGCCAGAACGGTGTAGGCCTTGACAGGATGTAGTGTTGCACTGGTAATATGCTTCAAAATTGCCTTATTAAACATCATTAAGTCATATTTTCTAAGTAAGTCATGGCTCTCGTGTAGCAGGAGCGTTGGCGGGAGGTGAATAGTTCCCTAATGCAGATGTCCCTCAGAGTAACAGGGAGTGATTTAGAGAAGGTGACTCAAGTTCCTGAGTTTCATTTTCTCATCAGTGAGGCTGGGGAAGAACACCTACCTACTGTGCAGGTTACTGTGAGGCCAAAATTCAAACTATGTTCCCAAAGCTCGGTGTCTGGCTCAGAGGGGCCTGGATGTCACACTTACCCCTCCATGTCACCTCTTGGAAACCCAGCCCTGCCCAGAACACTGTGGTTCTTGTTAAAATTCACATACATTTTGGGGAAGCTTTTATTTATTTATTTCACTCCCCCAAACACCCATTTTCTTTAAGGGAAATTGAATCTGTCTGGTTTTGATTCATTTACACTCAACTTGTTAGTATTGTTTTATAAGCACCAGCCAACATCCAAGTAGCCCTTGGAACATTGTTTCAAAAGCTGCATTTTAAAGTCTAGAAAGTTTATTTTTCTTTCTTCTTTTTTAAAAAGGAGACTGGACTTCAGCACCAGTTTGCATTTATTCTGAGTATATGACTGGATTCCAACAAATTTGGTAAAAAAAAAAAAAAAATACACTTTGCCATTCCTGGTTTTAAAATTTCAGCTCAATTTAATTTGCCCTTGTAAAAAGTTTTTATATTCCAAGCCAAGAGAATGTTTGTGTGTTCTGTTGCTATTTTGCTGGATCATGAGATTGTCACCTCTTCGAGACTTTTGGTTTGCCACTTGAATGAAAAAAAAAATGAAGACCTTTCCTGCATATTTGCATGGAACTGGCTTTCTGTTGATTCTATCTTCATTGATTTTGGTAGAGGGTTTGGTGGAAATTGGTAAGAAGTTTCATTCATGGTAGTCAGACATGAGAAATTACATATAATTATCCAAACCTATACTCAACAAGAGGAAAAACAGAAAGGAGTTGGACACTCCCCTTGGAGTAGAGGGTTTCTCAGAGGTTTCTAATGAGTAGGACACCAATCCTCTGCTCTACTGTATCATTTTACCCACCAAGCGGGTATAGTAAACACAACCTCAAGACAATGCCGTTTACTTTCCATTGTGCAGTAATAGGCTTCATCTGCTGCTTCTAGGCTAACAATTGTTCATTGTTCATGCTGCTTCAAGGTTGAGAAATTGAATTTTCTCTCGGGTTCCCAGGAGAAATAGGAAGACTGAAAACAAACAAGGAGGTAATTTCCACATGTGTAGCAGCTACTTCGTTTGTAAAGGGTCCCAAGTTTTGTATTTTAGGAGATGAATTTGCAACAAGTTAGATTTTTGTTGTAAATCTCAGGAAATGAAATCTCTTGAATTTGCATTCAGGTGTTTGAGGGGCAGATGGGCTTTCGGGGCAGACTCGGTGAGCCGTCACGAGTTTGTGTTGACCATGTATTTTCCAGCTGGACAAGGAAGACGTGTTTCCAGTTTCCTAAGGAACAGTCAGTTCCAGCCCTCCAATATGCTGCTATCTTGAGGTCATGCATGAAATGTCACTGATGATTTTTATCTCCACCTTGACGGAGAGGGATTTTAAGCTATATAAGGGAGACCCATTAAGTATCAAATCAGTTTTCTCTAAACTATACTCCAATTTTCATATAGCCAAAACAGCCACAGAAGATATGGTCAAGGTAGTAAACAATCTTTGCAACTCTTCCTTGTGGAATTTAACAAGGCAGGTGGAACCCAGTGAGAACCTACCTACCCAAAGCAAATGTGTCCATTCCAAGCAAAAAGGTGGGAATGAAAACCTCCCAAATACTAACAGAGGTGGGATCTGGGGGAGTGGGATTATGTTTATGGTTGTCTGTTTTATTTTTCTTAATTTTCTGAATTTTTATGTAATGGATGTGTATGTGCAAGTATCTGTATATATCTTAAGTTTTTATTTACCAAAAAACATGAGCAAATGTTTAATTAAATGGTATGTGTATAGAATGAACTGTACTGGTTCTTTTTCACTCATCCTCTAGCACACTCTGCTCTCTAGAGATCACAGTTGGTTTCGTCTGTAAACATCCAGACTTTTCTCTGTTATATATGTGTAATTGTTAGAATTATATTGAAGGAATGGGACTCTGTGGAGAAAAGTTTCCCATTGCTGTCTCTATAAAGATGATACGCAGGCTCATTCTAACTTTCTTGGACACTCATATATATAACAGTTCGTCCAGTCCTTTCAAGTCTCAAACATAGTCCCTAGGCTCTCTGGCTCTCTTTGCACACAGGGGGTCCACCACCTTGAGGGCATCCTCTGACAAAAGATGCAGGTGCTGCCAGAGAGAATGAAAGCTCACCCCCAGAGCAGGTGTGTGAATATGATCAAGAGATGGGAAAGACGCGAGTGGCGAGTGCTGACAGCATCTCTACAGGTGGGGCCCCTTTTAAAACGGTCCTGGTGGGCTCCTTTGCCTCTGGTCCAGAGGGAACACAGATGCAGCCTTGCTGCCGCTTTTCAGAGGAGTGCAGTTGATACAATGCAACACACTTAATGCCTGGGCCTCCCTATGCTTCTGGTTTCTGCCTCTTACTGGTAGATGAACTTTGGTCATGAATCAGTCTGGACCCCTGTAGACTCCAGCAGTCTGAGCTATCTCCTTGAAACCATTGTCAGTTGGACTGAGGTAAAGGTGGAAATACCACCATGCCCAAACAGATTATTCCAAAGAAATTCTCTTAGCCTTGTCAGTTTCAGTCCTTTTTATGCCCTTGAGGTGAGTGATGGGCGGGTGGTTGTAGTGGATCTCTCCTTTGCCAAGGGCTGTCTAGGTGGTCTGGCAACTCATTTTGCAGTATAAAAGCATTAATCACCTACTGCTTTGTTCTGAATCTTTGAGACACTAGACAAAGCTAAAAGATTTTCATTTTAAATCTTATTATAGACCTAGAGGTTTGTTTTCCATAAATTGGAACATATTAATGTTCTGTACATTGCTGTCTTAATAACGGTCTTTTCATATTAAATGATGTTGAGCTGCGTCATTCATTTTTTAAAAAGATTTTATGTATTTATTTGACAGAGAGATCACAAGTAGGCAGAGAGGCAGGCAGAGAGGGAGTGGGAAGCAGGCTCCCCACTGAACAGAGAGCCTGATGTGGGGTTTGATCCCAGGACCCTGAGATCATGACCTGAGCTGAAGGCAGAGGCCTTAACCCACTGAGCCACCCAGGTGTCCCAGGCCTCATTCATTTTAATTGCAGCAAAGTATCCTATCAGGTAGATAAGCTATAGTTTAACCATTTCCCTACTGATGGGCTGCTTCCTATTTTTGGACTTTATAAAAAATGCTGCTATAAATATTTTTGTATTTACATATTTGTTTTGCATGTTTGTACTCATGTTAATATTTCTCTAGAATAGAGGCTTAAAAATGGAGAAGGTATTAAAGGGGATATACCAGGAAAATGTTGCTAGATTGTGCCAGAGAAGAGCTGTATGAATTCTCTACTTTCTCCAACAGTGCCTCAGAGTACCCATTTCCCCACAGCCTCACTAAATATTTTCAGTGGTTTTAATAGTTGCCATTTTTAGAGGCTAGCAGTGATCTCATTATTATTTTAGTCTGTATTCCCTTCGTTACTAATGAGGTAAGCTATTTTTTCCTCATGTTTGTCCATTTGTATCTGCACTCCTTGGATTGCTTGATAGCATATCCTTCTCCAAATCAGGATTCTAACTTTCCCAGGTCCTTGTAGTTATCAACAAGAGCAAAATGTCAGAATGGTAAAGAGAGTGAGGATGTAGAAACTTGGTGAGAACCTGGGCCCAGCTCCGTGAGGGCAAGAAATAGCAAAAATTCTACCACTCAGATTTTATCACTTTTCTGCAAGTCTGAATCTGAAACACGGGCTACCTTTTTCCTCAAATTGACACGTATAGCTTGATTAGCAAAATTTCAACTGATGCCTTGTGTTACAGAACATGAGCAAACTTTGAATCTTAAGTCTAAGTAGTTACATTTATGGCTTTTTGTCTCTTGGCCTTTATTTCACACATATTAAAAATTACTAAAGTCACATTGGGTTTAGAGGAAGAACCATAGGAGATTATTTAGGAACACCTAGCAGCCATAGCAACATGCCTTTAAAAGGGGCATGTACTCTGCTAAAAAATATTCCACTTACAGGTAATGACATACATTTGCCAAACAGCCCCAAGCTAACCCAAGAAAGAATAGACAGATGGTTTGAGGCGTGTCATGAATAGGATTTACAAAATAAGATTATGGTTATGATGGAAAGTAACAGCAATCATTGTAAACAGATGGAACAGATTCACTTTTTGCCATGGGGCAGAGGAAGAAAGGGGTTTTGCATTGCCGCATGTGAATTAGAGTTGGCTCACCTATACACAGAGCTCTCAGGGGTTTTGTAGATTTTGTAGGCACTTGTATAGGTCACATGACTGGGCCTCCAGTTGGGTATCTTTAGATCCAAAGCAGGGGAACTGCATTCTCATTCATGGGTTGGCCCTGTTTGGGTTGTGTTAGGCATACTGACTGACATCATTTTCTACATGAACATAACTACCACACCACTTGAACTGTTAGTTGAGAAGACGTCAGAGAGAGCCAGCCTGTTTTATTTCTGAATGTGCATTCTTGACTGCATGAGTTAGATTTATAGTAGAGGAAGGCACAGAACACCTCCCATTTATGATTGGTCTGTATTTGCTCTGTCCGTGTCCTCAAACTTAAAGGTATAATGAGTAAGTCTGCCTCTGCCATGAATTTAAAAATCTCGGATCTCTCCTTTTCAGTTTAACTAGGAATTTGGAAAGATAATGCTCCCCCTGGGAGTTTCTTGGCATTTTTCAAGAGAAAAGAAAGAGGGGTTACCAATGGGGGTTTGCTGATGATGGCATAAGAGAAAGGTGGTCACGAAGGAAGACTAGAGATCCTAGTTTTTGGGATTCAGTTGAGGCTCCCTTGCCTGGTGAAATACTGTCCCTGTGTAATAAAAGGGTGGAATTTGGCCTTTAGAATACATTTCCATTAGTCCTAGAGTTTAACAGCTAGTTCCTAATGGCAGCATGCTGCAAAACATGTGAAGCCTCCAAGTTGGCAAAGTTGATCTCTGACTAATGGGGAAAATTACCCAATGAGAATTAGTAATCTTGCATCACTGATCAAAATTCTTATATTACCTTTCATGTGGGTAACAGAACAAGACTTCCAAAAGGAGTTGAGACTGGTTTTAACATGGCCTGTTGGTCACTGAGACAGGAAATATTTAACATGAATCAGGCTCATTTGGAATATTTTCTATTTGTCTTGATCTTGAGGTTTCCAGGTATTAGTATTATTGAACACTTATTACGGTTCTTATGTACTGAAAAAAATGTGCCTACTCATCATTCCTGGATAGATACATTTGCCCTGATTTGGCTCTGTCATGCTCTATTATTTGTACCAGATTTTTTAAGTGTAACACAAGGGGTGTCTCTTAATGTTAAACCCAGAAAAGCAGATCTGAACAGCTATCCCAAAGAATGTTGCTATTATAAGCTGAATTAATTGATCACAAGTGGATTCTGGAATGGGAGGATTAACAATGACATAAAATAATCTAAATACAGATTGCACTATGATGACCCTTTGGAAGGGGGCTTGATCCAGAGCTACATGTGTCCTCAGTTGGGGCTTAGATATCATTTCCTTTGGACTTTGGATGGCTTGCGGTGGTCAAAATGATTTAAAAATGTTCAGTAAGGCTGGTGTTGGAAGATGGCATAGTTTAAGAGCAGATGCATCAACAGAGGCAGTAAACTTGCCTTCCTCATCACTGATGTCAGAAATGAGAAGGTGCAGAATGGAGGTGAGTCAGCTTCTTTATCTTGTCTTTCTGGACTGTACTGAGAAATCCTGCTTTTGTCCATTTGCTACTCTGTCTTTTGGTAATAATAACTGAGCAGAGGAAGATGTAGTTGTGGCTTTCTGACCCTTCTCTAACCAGGGCAATAAATAAAATGACAATAGTGAAGACACTTGGGAATGCTTCTCTATTTATCTCTCCATGGGAAGTCATAGGATTGAATAGAGCTTTCATTTAGTGGATTCCACTGTGGGAATACTTACAAAGAATGCCAAACCCACAGGATCTGTCCTGGTCAGGATCTCCACATCTAACCCCAAGTAACTGGGGTATCCCAAGCAGACCAAAGAACTAGATGGGACTGTCTCTTCATTGTTTGTTTTTAAGGTTTATATGAACTATACACTTAGGATAGATTTTTCGGGACACAAGCTGTGCAACATATAGGCTAAGAAATGAGTCAGAACCAAGATCAGAATGGGGGTAAGGTGAATTCCAGCAAAATGCTCTCTTTTCAACAATCTTAGTGCAGAGTCCAAATGGCCACTTTGAACACCTACATGATATATATAGGAAGCGGGGTGTTTTGGGACCCTTTCCCCTACACACACACACACACACACACACAGCACAAACCTGTCCATTCTGTGAATCAACATTTCTTAGGGGATATTTGTCAGTCTTAGATCAGTGTGATTCATCATGCAAACCAGACTGCATACTAGAATTATCTGGGAATATCTTTGGAGGGGACCAGTTTCGCTTAACCTCAACCCAGACGCAAATAAATCAGTATCTCAGGGCACTGAAAAAAAATTAAAGCTCCTCAGGTGATTTAAGTGTGGCCAGGGTTGAGGACCATTTTCTTAGGTAGTAGCTTGCTGAGATGGTTACACTGACACTCTTTCCTCGCTTCCAGATGTACTTCCATCAGATTCTAGGTTCCTTGAGGGCAGGACTGCCTTATATAGCTTTTGGTTTTCCAGAACATCTAGCTTTCAGGGAATAATTGTTTTATGAATGGCTTTACACCAGAATGGAGGCCCAGTTCTAGTCTGGCTCTTCTCTTTGTTAGCTGGGTATCCCAAGGGAAGGGTAGTCAGATAAAATACAGGATGCTCAGTTACATTTGAATTTTAGATGACCAATGAATGATTTTTTAGTGTGCATACTTCCCATGCAGAGTTTGTATATGAATTTTTATTTGCTCAGTTTGGCCTCCTCTTCATATGTCTTCTCGGTCTTGGACTATTCACTCGTAAAATGAGGAATGCAGTCTTCAGAGATTAGATTAAATTATTTCTTTTGAAAGAAAAAATTGTAAGAAACCAGAATCAATGTTAAATTTGATCAATTTAAATTGAGGTATACCTAATTCTTCCGTCCCATTTAGGATTTGCAAAACAGGTTCTTAAATGCTGTGTCTGGGTATACATAATGGTGACCAGGCCAGCAGACAGGGTTACAATAAAAGTACTTCTTTTTCTCCATTTAATGATGTTTGTTTGGATTTCAAGGAGCTTTTACAGGTGAGCACCAAAATGTATTCTTTTCAGTTTCTGTAAGGTTAGAGATATTTGATTTTGAAAAGCCCTCTCTCATCTGTTTCTTAATTTCAAAGAACACAGAGGGTGTCTGGTACATTTAGTTGAGAACATTTTTTTTTTTTACAAGCAAATAGAAATTTTTGTATTTTTCAGACTAAACTTCTTCATTGTGTATGTGTGGTACATTTGTGTATGTGAAGTTTTGTCACATTTCGTCAAATGATGCAACATATACCAACTTTTGGAGTTCTAATACTTCAGTATACAGTATTTATTATGTATTTATTAAATTGTATTTGCCCCTATACAATTGCCCAGTGCTAATAAGATCAAGGGAATACTGTTTGCGTCCTAAGGCAATTTCTTTGTAAATTGAAGAATCATTAAAATTGGAATTTCCAAATGAATTTTTCCATGTGTTAAACTTCATGGAATGGAGTAATGAGTCAGATGTCCGGGAAGGTAATTAGCAGTGTTCTTTTAAAAACAATCACAGCGTTTGTGAGGCAAAGACGTTCCTACTTTTACCCAACATTCATTTAATAATGTGGGGTCAGGAAAGCATTCAAAGTCTAGTGGAGGTGCACTCTTTAAAGTCACCAGGAAGAAATTTGAGGAGTTTTTGGTCCAAAACTGAAATTGTGTGAATTTTACAATATGGTCAACATTAAAAACAGAAGAAATATTAAACTGTGAATGTTTACAAAATGAATGTTGTAATATCTAAAAGAATCTGCCATTTCAATGTGATTTTAATGGCAAGGTCAAATGGTCAAAATAGAGGTTACTGAAATCTGCCAGACTGGGATTTCTTTCCTGTTTTCCAGTCTCTCTTCCACCTTCACCTAGAACAATCAGGGAGCACACACTTTCTGTTTACTCTTATTCTAGTTGGGATTCTCAGTGAACAATTTGTATCCCAACTTTCTCAGAAAATCATTTTTTGTGCTCCTCTCCCTGGTGTTCCTTGGGACCAGACACCATATTAGACTGCAGCAGATCCTGCCTTTCTTGTGGCCGATCAACAAGCTTCTCAAAAGATGTTCATCCTTCTTATTTTTTTTTTTATTTTAGTATCTGCACTTCTAGTAAATTCTACTGTAAAACACGTTATTATGCAATAGTGTGTGCTAAGCCTTATACCGAGCATTTTATATGCATTATCTTTTTTTTTTAAAGATTGTATTTATTTATTTGACAGAGAGAGAGAGATCACAAGTAGGCAGAGAGGCAGGCAGAGAGAGGGGGAAGCAGGCTCACTGCTGGGCAGAGAGCCCGATGCAGGGCTCGATCCCAGGGCCCTGAGATCATGACCTGAGCTGAAGGCAGAGGCTTAACCCACTGAGCCACCCAGGCGCCCCTACATTATCTTTTTTGATCTTCAGAACAGTCTTATGCTGTGAGCATAATTATTTTGAATTACAGATGAGAATTCTGAGGTCTACAGAAGTTGAACACCTTTCCCAAGGCCACATGCGTAGTAAATAGAACTGGTAGAATTTGAACCCAGGACTCTGGAATTCTTGACCGATAGTAAAATGATAGCTTTATAATAAGAGTGACTTCATTTATTAAATAATAATGACTATTGTTATAACATTTATTTAGTACTTGCTGTGTGTTAGGTGTTATGCTAGGTATTTTATCAGTCCTCTCCTTTGTACCATTATGTAAGTTAAGTAAGATTGTATCTTTTCTGCAGAAAGGCGAGTGAGACTCAAAGTATAACCTTTTCAAAGTCACACAGCTGAAAAGAAGCAGACCCCGGAACTCAAACCAGAAGTGTTTATCTTTAGACCCTCACGCTCTTCTCTCTTCAACCCTCCCTTTTGGGATGTGACAGTTGAGAAGGGTTTGAATCCAAAAGGCCTCTTCCTCCCTTACTGGCCTTCTGCCTACCCTCCTTCCCTTCCTAGTTCAAGGCTGGAGGGGAGCCATTGCAGAGGTACTGCTTGCCTTATTGAATGTAGCACTAATGCTGCCTATCCTGAAATACACTCGAATTGAATATCCAAGATGGCATCAGCTGCCTTTGAAATGAAGCTATCCTTCCTTTGGACTCCTTGAGTGAGGCCATTGTTATCAGTGAAGACATGCTAAAGGAAAAGGCCATGCTAAAGGAAAAACGCTCAGCCTTATAGGAGCAGATGTTAATGACACAGTTGAAACTGTTTTATGGAAATATCAACTCAAAGATATGATCCTGAAGAGAAGGAATCCAGTCTTCACAAAAAGAAAATGGATTAGCAAGGGGCATTTAAAGATAATGTGAATCTTACAAACTTGGTTGGTAAAGATGGGACATGTAGGAGTAGATACAGGGTATGGTGACCATATGTCCTGGTTTATGCCTGTTTTATCTCAACATAATTAGTAATTAGCATCCACTTTTATTCTAAAAAATGTCCTGATTTGAAAAATTATAAGGGTACCTTATATAAGAGAATAAATGTAAATGCTGTCGGGTTTGTTCATTCATTCATTTATTCATTCAACAAATATTTATTGAGTGCCTACCTACACTGTACCAGATGGCATGCTAGGGAAGTAAAACAGGTAAGGTTCCTGTCCTCACTGGATAGGAATATCTAGTTAGACAAAGAACTAAATACATTTTTACAGGTTGTGGTAAGAATTAAGAAAAAAAAAATGGCTATGAAAAAGAACACAGTGTCTTCTCTGGTGAAGTCTAAACATGGGGAACTCGAAGGGACAAGGGGGGCCAGCCATGGGTTATGCGAGTGTGAGTTAGACCGACAAATCTTCAGGAATGCCTTGAGGGGTGATTGAGCTAAGTATGTTCCAGGAGCTAAAAGAATTGAGACTTAGGGTCCAACTTTGGGAATGGGAGGAGGTTTTAGGGGAAAGCGAGGTGGCTTGTTAGCAGAATCTTAGGGGACAGGTGTTTTGCTGAGCTAGGTCCATGGTGGGTTTTTCGTTGTTTTTTTTTTTTTTTTTTTTTTTAAGGATTTATTTTATTTTATTGGACAAAGAGACACAACAAACAGGGAGAGTGGGAGAGGGAGAAGCAGGCTTCCTGCTGCACAGGGAACCCAATGCGGGACTCTATCCCAGGACCCTGGCATCATGTCCTGAGCCAAAGACAAATGCTTAATGACTGAGCCACCCTGGCATACCCCCCCACCCCCCCACCCCCCGTATAGTGGGTTTTTTGAGCAGCAGGTGTACTAGTTGGACTGGTCTCTAAGATCCTTTGAAAAACCAGTGGGAGAACACACTGAAAGCTGCTGGGGCTGGAACAAGAAGTTGCAATAGGTAGTTTCCAGTTTGATGCTTCTTAGACGGCTCAGATTTGAACTGGTGCCTACGCTGAGTCTTAAACTTGCTACCTATTGTTTATGCACATGCTCTGACTGGCTAATTAACAATTAAAAGAACCAAGCTATTGCTTTTGTGATGGAAATCAATAGTCTTTCCACAGGGAAGACATGTTTTTGTTTCATCTAAGATTGGAGGTCAGAGTAGGAGGTTATGGCACACATGCCAAAGTATAGTCTTTTAATGACAATAATTGCAGTTCGAGTGTACCTTAACATATGAAAAAACTATTGTATCACAGGGGCTCAATTCTGATACTTCCTCTCCCCTCATCTCTTCCCTTCTCCCCCAGTTCTCATCCTTAAATTGCATGGGGACTTTTGAACCAAATTTCAAATAAATAGGATCCAAGGGAACATTACAGCTGCATTTCAGATATGTGGTAAGTACATGTAGAGTTACACTAAGATTCAATTTCTGAATTGAAATGCCAACTTATTCCTTAGAGCTGGCTGATATTTAGGAAGAAATGCTAGTGATTTGCCATGTATGTGAATGCGGTAGAGCTAGTGACTGCTTCACCCCTTCCCTCCTGTTTTCAAGGCCCTCCACTAACCCATGTGGTGCCTTGTTGCAAACTCAAAAAGGGGCCTCTCCCTCTGGGCAGAAGCATCCGTGTGCCAGGAGGCACATTGGACAAAATGAATGTGAACTGCACGTCAGCCTCTACTCATCCTCTTGGCTGGGTGCTGTTGTGCAGTGAACAAACCTGTACAGTGATATATAGCTTCCCCGACCACCTGTTGCTGTGGTTCCAAACAGTCAGAAGATCTTTGCTCTAGTCAAGAATAGCAAAGAAATAGCAAAGAAAGAAACTTTTTGAGATCACTAAAAGATCTGAGTATCTGCTTATGAAGCCCCAAGTTTTACCACTTTGGTTTTGGTCTCTTGGCTTATACTTTCTTCGATTTGCTCTTTGACCTCATTGATACTTTCTTGGTTTTTTTTGGGGGGGGGGCGGAGGATGTGCATTCTCAAGACAATATTTTTTTAAATCTACTAAATTGGAAAAATGGTTAAACTTTGTTCAGCTTACAGTAATTCTATGTTTTATCTGTGTGTATACAGTTCCTGGAAACGCTTTAAAAAAGTGAGAGTTTCCTTTTTTATGTTTTGGGGGATCATTCTTGTCCAGTCCTCATTCCATGTGAAGCACAAAATAGAACTCAGCTATCTGCTCTTTGCTGCCTACCATCTCTTGACAAGGTGTTCAGCTTGTCTGTAATTACGATAGAAAACCCTTCAGTGTTCGGCGTGGCTCAAGCACGTCTCCCTCAGATGATGCTCAGTGCAGAGCTGAATGTTCAAGCAATGCACAGTGAAAAAACTCCTCATCTGATTTCTCCCTGGGCTCACATGTGAATGGAAAAGATTTGACTCCAAAATACGGGGGAAACTGTGGTACCAGAGTAGTAT
Organism: Mustela nivalis; assembly: GCF_964662115.1. Taxonomy (NCBI): domain Eukaryota; kingdom Metazoa; phylum Chordata; class Mammalia; order Carnivora; family Mustelidae; genus Mustela; species Mustela nivalis. The sequence continues at coordinate 150,801,577 of NC_139022.1, read as the reverse complement.
TCTGATTGGCTATTATATTTACATTGGTAGAGACTTGTAAAACAGAAGAAGTTAGAGTATTTTCCCTTTTAACCCTTGTTTATAAATAGCAACCTGACACCCCCACGCAGGGGTGTTATAGGGAAGGATTATTGCACTTTTCAGGGGCTTTCAGCTACTCTAATTTTGGAGACATACCTTACAACATACAGGAGGCATGCGGGAATCAGCACTCAGAAATGCCCTGGCTGACATGTCTTCTGGCTTAATTATAGCAATGCACATCTACAGCACCACTGTCTTGAATTATTCCCATAGCAGTGTTTACAGGCTGCTCTGCCTCAGGTTTCTAGGCAAGTCAACCCAGAGATGTGTACTGATACACTGTAGAGTAATTGTCACTTGGATTCAGTTGTCCTACCAGTAGACTTATTTACACTCTTTGGAGTTCTTAATACAATTATTTAGAAGTCCTATGCTTTAATTCTAATCCAGTGTTTTTCATATTGTAGATTGAAATCCATTAATGGATTTGAAATCTCCTTAATGGGTCACTACCAGCACTTTGGGGAAAAATGAACAGAATGGTAAGTATCAAAGTTGATTGCACATAATAAAGGTTAGGGTTGTTATTTGACATTTTCTCTATATTCCACCCAAGTTATATTCTATTTAAGATATACTATTTTTTTCATTACAAATATCTGAAATCATGATGAGTTTTACTATGGACAACTTTTTTTTGTTCCTGCTTAGTGGTGAAATCACAGTGTATCTTGCAACTGATGACAGTTTAGACTTGTTATTGTGTGTATTAGGTTTCAGTGTAAAATGTTTTTCTTCTTATGGGTAATGGTTGAAGGAGTTTGAAGCAGGTGATTTAACCCATCCTTTCCTGGTTGTCTTCTTTACTAGAAATTGGATGTTTGGTCTGTTGCTGTCTGGAGACTTTATGCAGGATTTTTTTTTTTTAATTTATTTTTTATTTTCAGCATAACAGTATTCATTATTTTTCACCACACCAGGTGGTCCATGCAATTCGTGCCCTTTATAATACCCACCACCTAGTACCCCAACCTCCCACCCCCCACCCCTTCAAAACCCTCAGATTGTTTTTCAGAGTCCATAGTCTCTCATGGTTCACCTCCCCTTCCAATTTCCCCCAACTCCCTTCTCCTCTCTAACTCCCCATGTCCTCCATGCAGGATTTTTGAGCCTCCAGTGTCCTCACTCCTGATGAGGAATGGCTATCTTCCCCCAATAAGGAAGTATGCATTCCCAAACTGGTGATCTCTAGTGTAGTCTCTTTTTGGATGTTGAAGATGGTTGAGATAAGATAGTAATAGTATAAAAGATCTTGAGTAATGAGGATTCTCTGGTTTGACCCCCGAGTCTACCATTCGTACCAGTGCTTTCTGGAAGCGATTTCTTGATGATGGAGCAAGGTGGCAGAGAAGGCTGCTCCTAGATACAGACAACTTTTATGGATGCTAACTTCTAAATCTTCTTGTGGTTTCTTTCACTAGCCAGAGATTCCTTTGGCCACTCTCAACAGTGAGGGTGCACCAGAGCAGTGGTCTTTTAAGGCCCTTGACATTTTTCATGTCTTATGTGGTCATCTCTTTCTCGGACTGACAACTCAATTGAATTCTGAGCACCATTTACAGAGTGCAGGTCACAGGGTCCTTGGTTCCCTTTTTGTACCGAATATCTGGAGAGTTTCTAGCCATTCGTCTATGTTAAAGAAAGATAAATAACTTCTGCCAGGTTGCGTCTTTCATTTCGTTAAGTGTTCATGCTACATTTTTATTTATTTAATCATGAATAGGCAATCTATACAAATGGTTCAAAATGAGAAGTTGCAGGGGCACCAGAGTGGCTCAATTGGTTAAGTGACCAATTCTTTGTTTTGGCTCAGGTCATGACCTCAGGGGGGATTGACCCTGTCTGGGGCTCCCCACTCAAAAGGGAATCTCCTTGAAGATTCTCTCCCTCTGTCCCTCCCCCTCACCATTTTATTTTATGCATGTACTCTGTCTTTTTAAAATAAATAAATCTTTAAAAAGAAGTCAAAAGTTGTGGAAAGATACATGTATATGTCTCTATATAGATTCTTGCTAAATGTCTCCCTTTGATAATACCAAATGTTGGCAGTGATGTGAAACAACTAACTGGAATGCTCATACACAGAAGATGGGAGTGCAAATTGGTACAAACACTTTGAAAAGCTGCTTGGAAATATGTACTACTGCTGAAATACCTTTACCTTGTGACCTAATAATTCCTCAGAAATGAGTACATGTAAGATGACCAGGAGACTCCTAGAATACTACCAGAATACTTCCAGAAGCTTTGATTCATTGTATTCCCAAACTGAAAGCAACTCAGTGTCCATCAACAGTAGTAGATACACTCACTGTGGTATATTCATTTCTACAAAGGAATATTATATGGTAATGAAAAAGAACCACCACATGAAAAATAAAATGGATGAATCTCATTGACATAATAGCCAATGAAAGAAGTCAGACAAAAAAGATTGCATACTATATGAATCCATTTATACTGTGATCTGTGCTTATCTTTGGGGGCTGGATATTGACTACGTAGGAGCAGGGGTATCTTCTGAGGCTCTGGAAATGTTCTGTGTTTTGGTCAGGGTAGTTTAATTGAGTGGATACATATGTAAAAATTCATTGATCTATTCACTTAAGATTTGCGCATTTTGCCTCAATGGAATAGTAAATAATAATTTTAAGAAACCACACACACATATTTTTAAAACCTCTCTTCCCTTTCTCTTTCAGTCCTTCAAGTTCTCCTCCTTAGAGAAAACCGATGTTACTAGTGTTTTGGTGAATCCTTTCAAGGATATTTTGTGCAGGTCCAGGAAATACATGCATACGTACATGCATGAATAGTTACATATGTGTAATTCTTTCCATTTTAAAAATACATGGTAATGTTTAAGAAACACTGTTTCGTACCTTTTTCCCCTCCAAACAATCTTAGAGGTTGTCAGGTCATTTAGGTATATCAATTTAATGTATTAAAACATAAATGATAACCTGAGTTATTCTCTACCCTGACCAAAGGAGACTGTGATAAAAATAAATAGAAGAAATGATGGCAGATGTTATCGACTAGTAAAGTCTGCTTTCTGTTGATTATTTCAGTCTTAATGGCAGTGCCACCCTGGAACTAGCATCAGAGAAAGTTTTGACTTGAAATTAATAGGTAGTTAAAAGACAAAAATTATTTCAGAAATTTGTAATTGTCCAGTTCTAGTTGAATGGTTTATTTCTGTCATTCTTTTTTTTTTTTTTATGTCTGTCATTCTTAAAATTGAAGCATTCATTAAGTAATAGGAGATTTAAAACTATTTTCAAACTTCCTGCGCCCAGAGACTGGAGGTTCAAGTTCACTTTTCAGGTTTAAATGAGCATGTGCTGGGCCAGGTGCTGCCTCAGCGTACACTCACCTGGTCTTTCTTCTGTGAATGTGATAGGGGAAGGTCTCTCTCTCTCTTCTCTATACAAGGCCACCAGTACTATGGGATAAGTCCCTACCCTAATGGCCTAATTTAACCTTAACTACCTCCTCTAAAGATTCTGTCTCTAAACCCAGTCACACGGGGGGTTAGGGGTTCAACTTATGAATTTTGGGGAGGCACAAGTCAGCTCATAGCATTTACTAAACCTTCTCATCTGTAAATAAGGACAATAACATTTGTCTCATTGGGTCAGTGAGAGGATTGAAAGACTATCCTGGTATGTCAAAATTATCTGATGTTAGTTTTTCATTCACTTTTTAACCACCTTCTTTTGGAGAGAAAATAATAAAAGCAAAGAATGTCATAAATCTGTGGATATATATGGTTCCATGATAGAATTCTGGAGTTAGAAGGTCCTACAGAATTTAAGTGACTTTAAATGACTTGTCCCAGGTCACTTATTAAGCAAGTTACAGAAACTGGGCCAAACCCTAGGTCTCAGAACCATTAGGTCTGTGTTATACTACACTGGGTGCCTTATTTTGCTCAGAGTTGACGAGGCTAGAGACTAGGTGGCCTGCCCAGCAGGCTTAGCTTTGTCTTGGATATTTCACAGCAATGCCGCCCACAGACACATGCAGGCATTATGGGCTGAGTGGAACGCTATGTGCCCTGTGTAAAGCTATCCTTTCATTGGATTAATGAGCTGGGCGGCCTCTTTTGCTATGCGCAGGTCTGGCCTCCTAGTATCTAGTTTCAGAGGAGCATGATTGGCCAGCATGCAGGTCAGGGAGAAAAGGTTCTGTGGGGGTCACCAGTGTCCTTGGGGATAGAGGATCGTGCTTTTTACTGGGAAGGAGGCTCTGTACCAACTGCACTGAAAAGTGTACCAGCTCGGGCAGCTGAAATAATTTGCTCTCTAAGGCATTTGGGTTTTGAGGGGCAGTATCTGCCACCGAATGACTCTCTGCAGCTGAGCTCCTCATGGCTTCAGTTACTCCGATTATTTCAGCCTGCATAAGCATTCTCTGTCTAGCCTGGGGTGGCTGGTACATAATCCCAGGCTGAGTGGCGCGAGGGGGGACTGTGCTGTTTCCCAGTTGATAGGATTTAGGGGGAAAAGGTTGGGGCCTAGTAGAGTGGTTCTGTGCCTGAACTTCCACTGTTAGGAGTAGTTTCCTTTGTGTGTTGAAGGCTTTGGGGTCATTATGATCTGTCTTTGGGACTCCATCCTCTTTAAGATGAGAGGAAGCTGAGCTTTGTGAGTTTGGGTTATTAGGTAGATATTAGACCTTGTGGAAAGGTGACACAGAGTAGACTGAGAAATGTTGTAGCCAACAGGCAACCTACCATGAGTTCATAAAACCCCTATGATTTGCAGTGAAGGAAGCCAAAGTAAGAAGACTTCTCTGAGGTCATGCAACTGGTTCGGGCAGAGCCAAGTCAGATAGTCTTGGCTTCTGTTTCTGTCCTATTTATTTAGTATAAATAATGATGAAGAAAACAGTGTGGCTGCAGAAGGGTGAGCCCCAGAACAAAGGGAGTGGGAAGGAGACGAAAGACAATCTCTAACCGGCTCCCAGCAATGTCTAGGCTAATACTGGTATCTGCGCTCATGCAGGAAATCCTCTCTTGCAGACAGAGTCAAACCCCAGAATTCATCTGTAAGCTGATTTCTTGAATTGTGGGGCTAGTTTTTCCATGGAAATAGTAGTTTAAATGTTTTAAATGGTTAATTGGGTTCCTTGGGACCTGTGTGTAAATACCTATTTAATTCATGGAATCCCTGAAGTGTAGTATCAATAGGAGTATTTCAATCAATCCTACTCAACACTTGTTCCATTATTACTTCCATGGGAATATAATATAGAATGAATTTTCGGTCAGGTTAGAAGAAAGGCAGCTCTCACACAGGGTAGGGGTAGCTCTCCTAAAACAGAAACTGGAGGATGGGGTTAGGAAGGGTGAGTGGGAGGGCAGCCATCTTCTCTGATCTTCAGCTTGAAAATAAGAACGGTAGGAATAATTTCACCTTGCCTGCTTCATAAGTTTGAACGAATGAGTAAAATAGTAGATGGGACTATGCTTTGTAGAGAAAATATTTAAGCAAGATAAGCCATTTATAGGTTAATAACTCCCTAGCTGGTTTGATGGGGTCATTGAGGGGAGCGGTAAGGAGATGGGTGGTGCTTTGGTACCATGTTCAGGCCTCAGGTGCTAGTAGTGAGGATAATAGAACCACAGTAGTGACAGTAAAATCATGTTTACAGAGACCTTTCTAGGTGCTAGACATGGTCTTGGGTGCTTTATTGTACTAATTTATTATACCCATTATAATGGTTAACATTATGTATTAACTTGTTGGAGCATGGTGCCCAGATATTTGGTCACATACGAGTCTAGATATTGCTTTGAAGATACTTTTCAGAATGAAATCAAAATTAAATTTAAACAAAATGTATAAAATATTAATTTAACTGCTGATTCCAAAATCCCCTTAAGGAAGAGAGCTATGTTTGAGAAAAGAGAAGTTCTTGGGGTAGTAGTAGGTAGGACTCCCAGAACCTTGTTGGCCAACACTGTGCCATGAAAGGAAGAAGAGATTAGAAGAAGTTACTCTTTGTAATAGAAGGGAGAAGAATTTGAGATTCCACAAGCAATCTGCAAAAAAGAGGTAGAAGACAAAAAAGGAGAGAGAGAAAATCTGTGGGCTGTGCAAAGTGACTCCTCTGAGAGACCGTTCCAAATTCTCAATAAAGTCATTTAAAATTGCAAAAAATAAATAAATAAATAAATAAAATTTAAATCAGTAGGCTTTGAAGCAGGGTACCTCCATAATGTGTGGGCCTCATCCAATCAGTTGAAGGAGGAATTTTGCCTTCAGACTGACCTCAGATTCAAACTCAAGCCTAGATAAACTCTTACCTGAAGATCTGCCCTGTAGATTTTGGACTTGCCAGCTTCAGCAGTCATGTGAGGCAGTTTCGCAAAGCCAGTCTTTCTCTCTCTCTGTCTCTGTCTCTGTAGGTGTCTGTCTGTCTTCTCTCTCTCTCTCTCTCTCTCTTACACACACACACACACACACACACATACACACACACACATACACACACATACGTTTTGTTTCTCTGGAGGATCCTGAGTAATACAATTAACAGGGAAAGGGGCAAAAACATACAACATAGAAACTTCCTTAAGTAAGTGGCTGTGGCAGACAGCAGGCAGTTGTTTGCCAAACCATTTTCTATTTCCCTGTAGGTACACAGCTACACTGCATTTCCCAATCTCCCTTGCAGGCCAGTGACACTGTATAACAGTGCTGGTCCCTGGCTAGTGGGTGAGAGTGAGACACATCTCCAGACCATGATCGCCCTTCCCTGACTTAACTGCGGGGCCCTGGGTGATGCTGTGGGTGCAGTGAGCCTGAGTCCCTGTGTGGAGCAGAACCTACAGAAGCACTTTGCTAAGTGACCTGAGTGAGCAGTAAGCCTGTGTTTTGCTTAGTCTCTGAGATCTGGATGTATGTTGTTAAATACAGCACTTTCCCTGACAAATGCAGTGATGTTGCTAGATTCACATCCGGCCATCAGGCTCTGGAGTCTGAGGGACCATCCCTGTGCTGCCCAGATGCCCTTTGCATCCAGTAATCAAGAGCTCAGAGTATGAAATGTCTCTCTCACTTTCCCTGCCTGCACCTAAAAGACAAGGATGCCTGAGAGGTTCAGAGCACCACATCCTGGAGCTAAATGCTAAACACCACATTCCAGGGGATGGGAAACTATGCAGAGGAAAGTGAGTGCCCTGGATATGGACGGGGAGGGAGTGGAGGAAGATGGGCACACATTGTGCACTTGATCTATTTCCTGATTTCCCTGGCTGTGGCCTTTGTCTTCTCCGAGCAGGGGAGTTCCTGGCTCTTCACGAACTGAGAAGCCTGGTCTGTTTATATTGGAGTAGACTGTGGAAATATACAGCCCGTTCTGCCCACTGCCAGCCATTCCTCACCCGGAGGTGCTTTTTCCAAGCTCAGTTCAACAAAGGAGGAGAGAGCTGCCCCAGTGCTGCTCAAGGAGGCTGGCGCAAATACATTTTTCCACATAAATGTTGCCATCTATAAACAAAATCAAGGTTCAGGGCGAGGGGGGTGGCTTCGTCTTCCCTTTTCTGCTTACCCTCACAGGGTACCCAGGCTACTTACCCTGTCTAGTCTGGAACAGTTATACTTTCTGGATTTGTCTAAGGTCAGAAAAACCTAAGTCAGAAGGTGACAGATTGGGCTCTCGTGACCAGATTCCAATGAATTGACCAAGACTTTTCACCCCATAGAACACTCATAGAACACAGAAATCCCAGGGGAGAAACTTTGAACTGGAAAGGGCTATGCTGATACACGAAAGCTTCCACAGAATCTGCTCTAGCAACCCAGCTCACATTAGCTCTTCTGCTGAGGGGACCATGCTCGCAAGCTCCGGCATGAAACCTGAACCTCGAGGCCTGTGTTGTCTGGCTGAATCTTTGGGAAGAATTAGTTTGCTTTAGGAAAACATGAATTTAAATTTAGTTCAACTGCATGAGGTCAAAAGAAAGAATTTTTCACAGATTTTTTACTTTCCAACCAGTGTCAGATTGTTTAATTTCAGCTTCTGTGTAGTCCATTTTTTTAAAAAAATTAGAACATGTCTTTGTTCAATGTGACCACTTAATTTATTTTTTACCATATAGACCACTGATGACTTTTGTTTAAATGAAAGAATACAGGGGTGCCTGGGTGGCTTAGTCAGTTAAGCGTTGTCTGCCTTTGGCTCAGGTCATGATCTCAGGGTCCTAGGATCGAGTCCTGCATTGGGCTCCCTGCTCAGCGGGGAAGCCTGCTCCTCCCTCTCCTCTGCTGCTGCCACTGCTTGTGAGCTCCTTTCCTCCCTCCTCTCTCTCTCTGTGTCAAATAAATGAATAAAATCTTTAAAAAATTAAATAAATGAAGAATTCAGGAGATTGGCATGTCCCTTGTGCAAGGCTGACACACAAATTTGTGAAGAGTTCCATATTTAAAATATTAAACAGGGGTGCCTGGGTGGCTCAGTGGGTTGAGCCTCTGCCTTCGGCTCGGGTCGTGGTCCCAGATCAAACCCCGCATGAGGCTCTCCGCTCAGCGGGGAGCCTGCTTCC